>NW_026290309.1:0-6497 GCF_023373465.1 Oncorhynchus keta
GTGTAATGTAATGTAAACCCACGTGTAATGTAATGTAACCCCCATGTAATGCTGTAATGTAACCTCCATGAGCAGCAATGTAACAACTCCATGAGGCATGTAATGTAATCTCCATGAGTAATGTAACCTCCATGAGTAATGTAACCTCCATGAGTAATGTAACCTCCATGAGTAATGTAACCTCCATGTGTAATGTAATGTAAACTCCACGTGTAATGTAATGTAACCCCCATGTGTAATGTAATGTAACCTCCATGAGCAATGTAATGTAACCTCCATGAGTAATGTAATGTAATCTCCATGAGTAATGTAACCTCCATGAGTAATGTAACCTCCATGAGTAATGTAACCTCCATGAGTAATGTAACCTCCATGAATAATGTAATGTAACCCCCATGAGTAATGTAATGTAACCCCCATGAGTAATGTATCTCCATGAGTAATGTAATGTAACCTCCATGTGTAATGTAACCTCCATGAGTAATGTAACCTCCATGAGTAATGTAATGTAACCTCCATGAGTAATGTAATGTAACCTCCATGAATAATGTAATGTAACCCCCATGAGTAATGTAATGTAACCTCCATGAGTAATGTAACCTCCATGAGTAATGTAACCTCCATGAGTAATGTAACCTCCATGAGTAATGTAACCTCCATGTGTAATGTAACCTCCATGAGTAATGTAACCTCCATGAGTAATGTAACCTCCATGAGTAATGTAACCTCCATGAGTAATGTAATGTAACCTCCATGAGTAATGTAATGTAACCTCCATGAGTAATGTAATGTAACCTCCATGAGTAATGTAACCTCCATGAGTAATGTAACCTCCATGAGTAATGTAACCTCCATGAGTAATGTAATGTAACCTCCATGAGTAATGTAATGTAACCTCCATGAGTAATGTAACCTCCATGAGTAATGTAATGTAACCTCCATGAGTAATGTAATGTAATCTCCATGGGTAATGTAACCTCCATGAGTAATGTAATGTAACCTCCATGAGTAATGTAATGTAACCTCCATGAGTAATGTAATGTAACCTCCATGAGTAATGTAACCTCCATGAGTAATGTAACCTCCATGAGTAATGTAACCTCCATGTGTAATGTAACCTCCATGAGTAATGTAACCTCCATGAGTAATGTAACCTCCATGAGTAATGTAACCTCCATGAGTAATGTAATGTAATCTCCATGAGTAATGTAATCTCCATGAGTAATGTAAACTACATGAGTAATGTAACCTCCATGACTAATGTAACCCCCATGAGTAATGTAAACTCCATGAGTAATGTAATGTAATCTCCATGGGTAATGTAATGTAACCTCCATGAGTAATGTAACCTCCATTAGTAATGTAACCTCCATGAGTAATGTAACCTCCATGAGTAATGTAACCTCCATGAGTAATGTAATGTAACCTCCATGAGTAATGTAATGTAACCTCCATGAATAATGTAATGTAACCCCCATGAGTAATGTAACCTCCATGAGTAATGTAATGTAATCTCCATGGGTAATGTAACCTCCATGAGTAATGTAATGTAACCTCCATGAGTAATGTAATGTAACCTCCATGAGTAATGTAACCTCCATGAGTAATGTAATGTAACCTCCATGAGTAATGTAACTTCCATGAGTAATGTAATGTAACCTCCATGTGTAATGTAACCTCCATGAGTAATGTAACCTCCATGAGTAATGTAACCTCCATGAGTAATGTAACCTCCATGAGTAATGTAACCTCCATGTGTAATGTAACCTCCATGTGTAATGTAATGTAACCTCCATGAGTAATGTAACCTCCATGTGTAATGTAACCTCCATGTGTAATGTAACCTCCATGTGTAATGTAACCTCCATGAGTAATGTAACCTCCATGTGTAATGTAACCTCCATGTGTAATGTAACCTCCATGAGTAATGTAACCTCCATGAGTAATGTAACCTCCATGTGTAATGTAACCTCCATGAGTAATGTAACCTCCATGAGTAATGTAACCTCCATGTGTAATGTAATCTCCATGAGTAATGTAATCTCCATGAGTAATGTAAACTACATGAGTAATGTAACCTCCATGACTAATGTAACCCCCATGAGTAATGTAACCTCCATGAGTAATGTAACCTCCATGAGTAATGTAACCTCCATGAGTAATGTAACCTCCATGAGTAATGTAACCTCCATGAGTAATGTAATGTAACCTCCATGAGTAATGTAATGTAACCTCCATGAGTAATGTAACCTCCATGAGTAATGTAATGTAACCTCCATGAGTAATGTAATGTAACCTCCATGAGTAATGTAACCTCCATGAGGTAATGTAACCTCCATGAGTAATGTAATGTAACCTCCATGAGTAATGTAACCTCCATGAGTAATGTAACCTCCATGAGTAATGTAACCTCCATGAGTAATGTAACCTCCATGTAGTAATGTAACCTCCATGAGTAATGTAACCTCCATGAGTAATGTAACCTCCATGAGTAATGTAACCTCCATGAGTAATGTAACCTCCATGAGTAATGTAATCTCCATGAGTAATGTAACCTCCATGAGTAATGTAACCCCATGAGTAATGTAACCTCCATGAGTAATGTAATGTAATCTCCATGAGTAATGTAATGTAACCTCCATGAGTAATGTAACCTCCATGAGTAATGTAACCTCCATGAGTAATGTAACCTCCATGAGTAATGTAACCTCCATGAGTAATGTAATGTAACCTCCATGAGTAATGTAATGTAACCTCCATGAGTAATGTAATGTAACCTCCATGAGTAATGTAACCTCCATGAGTAATGTAATGTAACCTCCATGAGTAATGTAACCTCCATGAGTAATGTAATGTAACCTCCATGAGTAATGTAATGTAACCTCCATGAGTAATGTAACCTCCATGAGTAATGTAATGTAACCTCCATGAGTAATGTAACCTCCATGAGTAATGTAATGTAACCTCCATGAGTAATGTAACCTCCATGATGTAATGTAACCTCCATGAGTAATGTAGCCTCCATGAGTAATGTAACCTCCATAGGTAATGTAACCTCATGTGTGTCATAACCTCATGTAATGTAACCTCCATGTGTGTAACCTCCATGATAATATAACCTCCATGAGTAATGTAACACTCCATGTGTAATGTAACCTCCATGTGTAATGTAACCTCCATAATATATGTAACCTCCATACAAATATGGAACCTCCATATAATAATGTAATCTCCATGTGTAATGTAACCTCCATGAGTAATGTAACCTCCATGAGTAATGCTTACTCCATGAGTAATGTAATGTAACCTCCCATGGTAAATAAACTCATGTCAATGTAACCTCCATGATATCTAATCTCCATGAGTAATGTAACCTCCATGAGTAATGTAATGTAACCTCCATGAGTATTAATGTAACCTCCATGAGTAATGTAACCTCCACCAGGTAATGTAACCTCCGCCAGGTAATGTAACCTCCATGTGTAATGCCAACCTCCATAGGTAATGTAACCTCCATGTGTAATGTAACCTCCATGGTAATGCTAACCTCCGTAGCCAGCAATGTAACCTCCATGAGTAATGTCTCCGGTAGCCTCTGGAACTGCCACGATCTGCGGCCAACAAGACGAGTTCATCTCCGGCCTATGCCTCCCTCCAGTCCTCGACTTCTTGGCACTGACGGAAACATGGATCACCACAGATAACACTGCTCCTACTGCTCTCTCTTCGACCGCCCCGTGTTCTCGCACACCCGGAGGCTTCTGGTCAGCGGGGTGGTAGCACGGGATCCTCATCTCTCCCAAGTGGTCACATTCTCTCTTTCTCCCTTACCCATCTGTCTATCGCCTCCTTTGAATTTCATGCTGTCACAGTTACCAGCCCTTTCAAGCTTAACATCCTTATCATTTATCGCCCTCCAGGTCCCCTCGGAGAGTTCATCAATGAGCTTGATGCCTTGATAAGCTCCTTTCCTGAGGACGGCTCACCTCTCACAGTTCTGGGCGACTTTAACCTCCCCACGTCTACATTTGACTCATTTCCTCTCTGCCTCCTTCTTTCCCTCCTCTCCTCTTTTGACCTCACCCTCTCACCTTCCCCCCTACTCACAAGGCAGGCAATACGCTCGACCTCATCTTTACTAGATGCTGTTCTTCCACTAACCCTCATTGCAACTCCCCTCCAAGTCTCCGACCACTACCTTGTATCCTTTTCCCTCTCGCTCTCATCAACACTTCCCCACTGCCCCTACTCGGATGGTATCGCGCCGTCCCAACCTTCGCTCTCTCTCCCCCGCTACTCTCTCCTCTTCCATCCTATCATCTCTCTTCCCTCTGCTCAAACCTTCTCCAACCTATCTCCTGATTCTGCCTCCTCAACCCTCCTCTCCTCCCTTTCTGCATCCTTTGACTCTCTATGTCCCTATCTTCCAGGCCGGCTCGGTCCTCCTCCCCGCTCCGTGGCTCGACTCTTGTGAGCTCACAGAACAGAGGCTCCGGGCAGCCGGGCGTGGGCTCGCCTCCCTCGGACCTGGCATCCTATCACTCCTTCCTCTCTACATTTTCCTCCTCTGTCTCTGCTGCTAAAGCCACTTTCTACCCTCTAAATTCCAAGCATCTGCCTCTAACCCTAGGAAGCTCTTTGCCACCTTCTCCTCCCTCCTGAATCCTCCTCCCCCTCCCCCTCCTCCCTCTCTGCAGATGACTTCGTCCAACCATTTTGAAAAGAAGGTCGCGACATCAGATCCTCGTTTGCTAAGTCCAAATGACACCGCTGGTTCTGCTCACACTGCCCTACCCTGTGCTCTGACCTCTTTCTCCCCTCTCTCTCCAGATGAAATCTCGCGTCTTGTAATGACCAGCCGCCCAACAACCTGCCCGCTTGACCCTATCCCCTCCTCTCTTCTCAGACCATTTCCGGGAGACCTTCTCCTTACCTCACCTCGCTCATCAACTCATCCTGACCGCTGGCTACGTCCTTCCGTCTTCAAGAGAGCGAGAGTTGCACCTTCTGAAAAAAACCTACACTCGATCCCTCCGATGTCAACAACTACAGACCAGTATCCCTTCTTTCTTTTCTCTCCAAAACTCTTGAACGTGCCGTCCTTGGCCAGCTCTCCCCACTATCTCTCAGAATGACCTTCTTGATCCAAATCAGTCAGGTTTCAAGACTAGTCATTCAACTGGACTGCTCTTCTCTGTATCACGGAGGCGCTCCGCACTGCTAAAGCTAACTCTCTCCTCTGCTCTCATCCTTCTAGACCTATCGGCTGCCTTCGATACTGTGAACCATCAGATCCTCCTCTCCACCCTCTCCGAGTTGGGCATCTCCGGCGCGGCCCACGCTTGGATTGCGTCCTACCTGACAGGTCGCTCCTACCAGGTGGCGTGGCGAGAATCTGTCTCTCACCACGCGCTCTCACCACTGGTGTCCCCCAGGGCTCTGTTCTAGGCCCTCTCCTATTCTCGCTATACACCAAGTCACTTGGCTCTGTCATAACCTCCATGGTCTCTCCTATCATTACTATGCAGACAACACACAATTAATCTTCTCCTTTCCCCCTTCTGATGTGACCAGGTGGCGAATCGCATCTCTGCATGTCTGGCAGACATATCAGTGTGGATGACGGATCACCACCTCAAGCTGAACCTCGGCAAGACGGAGCTGCTCTTCCTCCCGGGGAAGGACTGCCCGTTCCATGATCTCGCCATCACGGTTGACAACTCCATTGTGTCCTCCTCCCAGGCGCTAAGAACCTTGGCGTGATCCTGGACACCCTGTCGTTCTCAACTAACATCAAGGCGGTGGCCCGTTCCTGTAGGTTCATGCTCTACAACATCCGCAGAGTACGACCCTGCCTCACACAGGAAGCGGCGCAGGTCCTAATCAGGCACTTGTCATCTCCGTCTGGATTACTGCAACTCGCTGTTGGCTGGGCTCCTGCCTGTGCCATTAAACCCTACAACTCATCCAGAACGCAGCCCGTCTGGTGTTCCGCTTCCCAAGTTCTCTCCGTGCCAGCTCCTCCGCTCTCTGGCTGATTGAAGCTCGCGTAGCTACAAAGACCATGGTGCTTGCCTGCGGAGCTGAGAGGCGGCACCTCAGTACCTCCAGGCTCTGATCAGGCCCTACACCCAAACAAGAGACTCGTTCATCCACCTCTGGCCTATCGCCTCCCTACCACTGAGGAAGTACAGTTCCCGCTCAGCCCAGTCAAAACTGTTCGCTGCTCTATTTAATGGTGGAACAAACTTCACTGCAGCCAGGACAGCGGAGTCAATCTACCTTCGGAGACACCTGAAACCCCACCTCTTTAAGATAGGATGGGATAAAGTAATCCTTCTCTGCCCCCCCCTTAAAATATTTAGATGCACTATTGTAAAGTGGCTGTTCCACTGGATGTCATAAGGTGAATGCACCAATTTGTAAGTCGCTCTGGATAAGAGCGTCTGCTAAATGACTTAAATGTAATGTAATGTAACCTCCATGTGTAATGTAAC
>NW_026290310.1:0-7430 GCF_023373465.1 Oncorhynchus keta
ATGTAGGGTATGTAACGTTATATTAGGTAGCATTGTTTAAAGTGGCTAGTGATATATTTTACATCATTTCCCATCAATTCCCATTATTAAAGTGGCTGGAGTTGAGTCAGTGTCAGTGTGTTGGCAGCAGCCACTCAATGTTAGTGGTGGCTGTTTAACAATCTGATGGCCTTGAGATAGAAGCTGTTTTTCAGTCTCTCGGTCCCAGCTTTGATGCACCTGTACTGACCTCGCCTTCTGGATGATAGCGGGGTGGCTCGGGTGGTTGTTGTCCTTGATGATCTTTATGGCCTTCCTGTAACATCGGGTGGTGTAGGTGTCCTGGAGGGCAGGTAGTTTGCCCCCGGTGATGCGTTGTGCAGACCTCACTACCCTCTGGAGAGCCTTACGATTGTGGGCAGAGCAGTTGCCGTACCAGGCGGTGATACAGCCCGCCAGGATGCTCTCGATTGTGCATCTGTAGAAGTTTGTGAGTGCTTTTGGTGACAAGCCAAATTTCTTCAGCCTCCTGAGGTTGAAGAGGCGGTTCTTCTTTTTGGATCCGTTAAAACAGAAGCTCATGTCTTGCTTTGCTGTAGGTTACACAGCGACATTAGGAATGATCTATTAAGTCAACTGTCAAGCCAGAATAAACATTTTAACATTTGAGATGAAACAAGTAAATTGTGTGTTTCTATCAGGTAACGATAATGTAAAGGATTGCACCAAAGCCTGCCACCTTATCCTCCAATGGAGACTTTTCGTTTTAAGGACCTAAACGTCCTTTTATCTTCTGCATCTGCATACATGTGTATAAATGGTGTCATGTATAATAACTGATAGCAATAATGTATAGATTTTCATCTATTATAAATGACTCCAAACGAAATATTGTACCATGTTTGACTGATTGCTTTTAGTGCCTCAACTCTTTGACTGGTCCACAATGTGGTTTTTTTAAGTCTGTATTTTGTACTGTAAAGCTATTGTATCATTGTGGAGCGACACTTTTTAATTCATATTTGTAACTCAACATGCTCTTGTTTTGTTTTTTTTCTCCAGCTGTACAAAACCACACCCCAGGAGGATACGTGTCTACTGGATGCTGTTGTCTGCAGGATGGCAACCAAAGATGTCATGTAGCTCAGCAAGAAGACATGGCAGCAAATGGAACCCTTCCTGTTATGTCATTATTTGTTGAGCGTTTCATATTGATGTTGTTGCACAATGTCATAAATCAAACGTTTTCCTCCTCGAATATGTTATTAAACATGTTTATTTTTTCGTTTTCGTATGACTTGTTAATTTACACACCAGCCATGTTGAATCTGGTTAGAAAGTGACATATGTAGTACCAACCTTAGTGGTTAGTGTCTATAGCTAGGTTCCCATCCAATTGGCTACAGATATTCATGCAAATACTCTAAAATCTGCATAAAAACTATATGCACATTTCACTTGCGGAAAAAAGGTGTAGTGCACATAAAAAATACCTTTTGCGTTTAAATTCACATGTACTCAATAAAACATGTAGATGGATTGCCATCGCATTTTCAACTCAACTGATAGTTTTGTCACAAAAATTGCATTATATAGCGAATGTGCCCACCGTTATGGCCACTCTGGCCTTGGCACTGCGCTGTAGCCTACAGTTCGCATATACAGTGCGGGTATTGTCTACATGATGAGATTTTTATGGGCAAATTAGCTAAATTATTTGTATTTATCAAATGGCAGCCAAGCATCGATCATCATGTCACCAGAATAAGACCCTGGATATTTATTGGAAAGGAGCGTCAATCTCATCACCGTGCACTTTCACCACCCTGTTAAATGAATCGATTTAGCCTGACACCTTGATCACACCGACATTGTCGTTGCATTTTGGTACACCAGAAGTGCGTTCATGTCTGGAACGCTCCGTTTGCCTTGCAGCATTGTGTTGAAGAGACATTTGCAGTGCATTCCATTCGAAATGAATGTACTTCTGTTGCTGTTACACCTAGATCACACAGACAGTATGCATGCACCACACAGAACCTACTGAAACTGCCTCTGAAACGCAATGCTGCAAGGCAAACGCAGCGTTGTCGGTCTGATCGAGCGTAAACCGTGGCAGATTGCGTCGGAGGGTTGGAAAACAAAGACATCCAAATGTACTACAAAAATAATCACATGGATTTCGAAATGCCCTCAATCAAATTCCATAATTTAATACAGGTACAATGAATACTTATTAAATAAGCAGCACTGAGACAGTAATGACACAAGTAGTCTATGCTTTGGATATTTCTAGTTTTGAGATTATTTATCAAGTATGGTTTACTGTACAGTATGATGCCATGTATTTACAGTCAGTACATTTGATGAAAAACAGCTTTTCCTATTAAACCCACAAATAATCCACCCCATTGTGTAACCAACTCGCTCTTGAAATAGCCCTTTCATTCATCACATTGTTCCTGTGGGGAACAGTCCTGTCCTGAGTATCCTGTCCTCTCCCCTGGCCTGGGAACTCAGAGGAAATGGGGCTCTTTGAGTTGCAGGAGTGGGACGGGCACTGTGGTACATCATCATTAATCAATGTTCTCATGTTCATTCGTCACAGTTCAGGTTGGGGATTTATTAAATCCCCCGCTTTGTCTCACAGGGGTCTGTCAGTGTCACCACTCACTGACATTCTTGTTCTGCAACATGAATCGTGCTGGAAATGTTTGAAGCAGATGTAACACGTATGAATCTTTGATGATGCAGTTGTACTTGAGTTATCTCAAAGATAGCAAGGCAACTATATGTTTTGTCCTGGGTCCATGTAGGCCACAGCACAATGATATTCAATAGACACAGCCACGGCAAGCTGTTACAACGTCTTGTATGTACTTGGTCTGATATTGTCATTTCTTCGCTTCATTTTGCCTTCTAGCCCAAAGGGACAGGATCCTAGTGACAAGAACACCAATTAATTATCAGAAACTATGTCACAGATTTATTTGACCAAACTACTGTAAATAATATATATATATATAATTATGCTGTGCATTTCATTTCTCAAATACTACAAATGCAGATATTGAATCATAATTCTATCAAATATATATGAACATACTGTTCGATTTTTAAAATATATTTTTTATTTTTACCTCGTATGAACAGAATAGACATAAAAAAACACAATCCCACCTCCTGGTAGAGTTCATCCTTCTCAAAATAAAAAAGCATCACTTAGGTGTCTACGTTCTTCATCTGGGATCCCTCGTGGTTCAGTATGATTCCCCTCCATCCATCTACAGTCTGTACAGTGTCCCCAGTCCCATAGCTGAACAGCAATAGCCCTGTGTGTCACAGAAGCTCCATTTATACCTGGTGCTAACGTGTACTTTCTCCTGATTTTTCCACATTCTGATTGTGCCCACATTTGTAGACAGGTGTCGACAATCAAAATACACATTAGGGAACTGATTGTAATTATATCTTTCTGGCCATGTATAGACAGTTAATGCAGTTTTTGTATTCTGATAATGGAATTACAAACACATCATGCAGCTACACCTACATTGAAATGTGTCTCCCTTGTCCATATTGTGTCTGGAATCAGTTCCTCTTTGCTGCACTATATTCAAATGCCAGTAAGCATGGCAAAGGCATAGGCAAAATTTGAGGTTGCATAGGCAACATTTTATAAGAGCCCTGAATGCTGATTGGCTGACAGGCGTGGTATATCAGTATACCTCGGGTATGACAAAACATTTATTTTTACTGCTCTAGTTATGTTGGTAGCCAGTTTATAATAGCATAAAGGCACCTCAGGGTTTGTGGTATAGGCGGCCTATATACCACGGCTAAGAACTGTGTCCAGCTCTCCGCGATGCGTCATAGCCGTGGTATATTAGCCATATACCACACCCTCGTGCTTTATTGCTTAATTATAACAATGTTTATAACTATAGCCAAAAATATATATATATTCTAAATATAAGCCAGCGTTTGAGGCCAGCAAACACGTTCCTCACACGATAACCACTGTGCAAAAACTGTTTGAATCAACATTGTTTCCAACTAAAAAAAAATAATTCAATGTGATGATGTTGAATCAACGTGGAAAACTTATTCGATTTGAAAAAAGTAATCAAAGGTAATTTTCTATTTTTTTCACCCAACTTATAACTTAAATCCCAATGATAGGTTTGAAATATTTGTTTGATTTCACGTTGAATTCAATTTAGCAAATGTAAAACAAAACTAGACGTTGAACTGACATCTGTGCCCAGTGGGTAGGAATGTATTTGCTCCACAACGTTGAAATAAAAAGGTGACTCACACAAGTTTCTGAAGACTTGCTGATGACATCACACACCTTGTGCACTTTTGGTAACCTGAATGTATCCAGACTGAGAAGAAAGCCGGACACAATGCGTCCCCAACCAGTTCCTGAGGGGGTCAGCCTGATCTGAGCACAATCAGACCTCAATGCGGACCTTTGTTCGTCTAGACGGCTGCTTTTTTACACAGGCAGACCAATTCTGCTGTCTTTTCCACTAATTGGTCTTTTGACCAATCAGATCAGCTCTGAATAAGATCTGATATGAAAAGATCTGCTAGGATTGGTCAAAAGACCAATTAGAGGAAAATATATCAGAATTGGGCTGCTTTTGTAAATGCAGCCAAACTGTTTTTTTCAACGCAATCATTGTGTTCTGATAGTCGCATCTACGTATTGAGTGTAGTAATACCCTCTAACCACCTCCAGAAGTAGTCAGACACGCATTTTTATCGGCTCGTCCCTAGTTAACACAGCCACAAAGTCATAATTATGGATAATCCTTGCCCATTTCTACAATATATCTTCTTCAAATGAGATTTTCTAACTAAACGTAACCTTAAACACACTGATAGCTTTATGCCTAATGTTAAATTAAGACGAAAAAGCTCATTTTTAGACTTTGTAGCCAATTTAGACTTTGTGGCTGTGGGGATCTGACTTTGTAGCTGTGCTAACTAGTGATGACTATTGTATCTGGATATTTTACAAGTGTCAACAGATATGGTGAAACCATTTAATTCATCATTATAGCACCCAGTAAAATGATTGGCAATTGACACCATTGACTCAAGGCATCAATAATTGTCCAATCATGACACTCAAATCATTATTTGTAAACAATCTCCCAAATAATGTTAATACTTGGAAGGACCAGGAAAATGTGGTCACAATGCAGACACAATGGACAGATAACAGACACATTTTAATACCACATGTTCGTGACTGAACTTGATCAGATAGTAATTGGAACGGCTTGATCGGATAGTAAAAACACATCTTAGCACAAGGTGTAAACGAGGCTATTGAGAAGTGGTGTTGCTGTCTGGAGATAAGGAGTGTGCTAAAACACTGAGACCTAAATCTCAAGCTCTAGGAGATATCATGATGTACAGTGCATTCAGGAAGTATTCTGTTACGTTAAATTAAATTGTTTTTTTTGCTCATCAATCTACCCCCATAATGACAAAGCAAAAACAGGTTCAGAACTTTTTTTGTACATTTATATGAAATACAACAGAAATAATACATTTACATAAGTATTCAGACCCTATACTCAGTACTTTTGCACCTTTGGCAACAATTACAGTCTCTAGTCTATTTGGGTATGATGCTACAAGCCCCCAGCACCTGTATTTGTTAATTGTTTTACTCCATGTGTAACTTTGTGTTGTCTGTTCACACTGCTATGCTTTATCTTGGCCAGGTCGCAGTTGCAAATGAGAACTTGTTCTCAACTAGCCTACCTGGCTAAATAAAGGTGAAATAAAAAATAAAAATTGGGGGAGTTTCTCCTATTCTCTGCAGATCTTCTCCAGCTCTGTCAGGTTGGATGGGGAGCGTTGCTGCACAGCTATTTTCAGGTCTCTCCCAAAGATGTTCGATCGGGTTCAAGTCCGGGCTCTGGCTGGGGCCCTCAAGGACATGTAGTGACTTGTTCCAAAGCCACTCCTGCGTTGTCTTGGTCATTGTCCTGTTGGAAGGGAAACATTCGCCCCAGTCTGAGGTCCTGAGCATTCTGGTTTTCATCAAGGACCTCTCTGTACTTGGCATCGTTCATCATTCTCGGGATCCTGACTAGTTTCCCAGTCTCTGCCAACCCCATGCTTCACCATACAGATGGTGCCAGGTTTCCTCCAGGCGTGACACTTGGCATTCAGGTCAAAGAGTTCAATCTTGGTTTCATCAGACCAGAGAATTTTATTTATCATGGTCTGAGTCCTTTAGGTGTCTTTTGGCAAACTCAAAGCAGTCTGTCATGTGCCTTTTTCTGAGGAATGGCTTCTGTGTCTGGCCACTCTACCATAAAGGCCTGATTGGGGGAGTGCAGTAGAGATGGTTGTCCTTATGGAATGTTCTCCCATCTCCACAGAGGAACTCTGTCAGAGTGAACATTGTATTCTTGGTCACCTCCCAAGGCCCTTCTCAGTTTGGCTGGGCGGCCAGCTCTAGGACGTTGGTCGTTCCAAACTTCTTCCATTTAAGAATGATGGAGGCCACTGTTCTTTGGGACTTTCAGTGCTGCAGACATTTTGTGTTACCCTTTCCCAGATCTGTGCCTCGACACAATCCTATCTCGGTGCTCTACGGACAATTCCTTCGACCTCATGGCTTGGTTTTGCTCTGACATGCACTGTCAGCATGTGGGACCTTATATAGACAGGTGTGTGCCTTTCCAATCAATAAATTTAACACATGTGGACTCCAATCAAGTTGTAGATACATCTCAAGGATGATCAATGGAAACAGGATGCACGGGCTGAATGTTGAGTCTCATAACAAAGGATCTGAATACTTATGTAAATAAGGTATTGCTATTTTTCATTTAATAAATGTGCTAAAAGTTCAACACCCTGTTCCTTTGACATTAGGTGTTGTGTGTAGATTGATGAGGAAAAAAACATGTTATCCGTTTTAGAACAAGGCTGGATAAAGGGGTCTGAATACTCTCCGAATGCATTGTAGGTGGGAGGTTATGGGCTACTCATAGTTTTGTTATTTGGTAACTCTGATTCATTAATAGTGTTACCTAGGCATGTGTGCTTCTTACGTGCCTAGTAGAGGTGACTGTATAGTTCCTCTAAGGAAAAGCACATTTAGTAAATCTGCATTCTCTGTGAGAGCTTCCCATGTCTGGAATACACTGCCATCAGACACACATAACTGCACCACATATCACACTTTCACAAAATGCTTGAAGACATGGCTAAAGGTCAATCAGATTTGTGAACATGGTCCCTAGCTGTGTGTTGCCACTTTCCATGTTGTCTGTTGTCTGTAGCTTGTGAGGTGTGGAAACACTTTGTTGCTTTTATGAATTTTGTCTTGCTGCTTTTTGTTCTATGTTGCTCTGTCTGTATGCTACGTCTTGCTTGTCCTATGTTGCTCTGTCTGTATGCTATGTCTTGCTTGT
>NW_026290311.1:0-5360 GCF_023373465.1 Oncorhynchus keta
GTCACGAGTCCGACCGAGGGTGTTTCCCCTTCCCGGCGGTTGGCGCTCGGCGGTCGTCGTCACCGGCCTATTAGCTGCCACTGATTGTTTTTCCTCTCCCTCCTTGTATGTTTAGTGGTAGCACCTGTTCATGATTGAATCAGCTAATTAGTTTGTCTTTATTAGGCAGCCGGCCCGCCTGGTTGTTGTGCGGATTATTGCAGTGTAACCTTCGGCTCTGTTGTTAGAAGTACGTGTTAGTGCCTGGTCACGTTTTCTGTTGTACATTCTCATTCCCTGTGTTTGGGGCCGTTACTATTGTGAGCACCCTGGGATGCGTTGGCGCTATTAAAGACGCACAGCTTTGCACTCACTGTCTCCTCGTTTGACTCCACACACCTACGACACCTGAAGTGTTACAGAATCCCGCACCTCGACTAAAAATCGAATGGAGTCAGCAGGGAGCAGCAGCCAACCCTCTCCCATCGATGGAGGAACGGGTTCTCCACCACACCACCATTCTCCATCGGATCGGATCCGCGATGGATCAAGTGATGGAGAGAATGGACCGATGGGAGAGGAGGGTCTCCCTCTCTCCACCTTCGGCACCCCGACTCCGGTCTCCCCATCACTCGACTCCAGCACCCTTCGTCTGACGCTACCGAGGGCTTATGATGGAGCGGCGGCGGGTTGCCAGGTTTCTGCTTCAGCTGGAGCTATACCTGGCCACCGTTAGACCCACTCCCTCAGGAGCGGAGAGGGTGAGTCCTCATCTCCTGCCTCACGGGTCGTGCTCTGGAGTGGGCGAACGCAGTCTGGAATGGCCCAGACTCAGCGCGGGAGCACTACCCAGAGTTTTCCTGCCGCTTCCGTGCCGTATTTGATCACCCTATAGACGGCCGAGCGGTGGGAGAACGACTTTTCCATCTCAGGCAGGGGAGAGGAGGAGCGCCCAGGATTACGCGCTGGAGTTCCGGACCTTGCAGCCGGATCTGGGTGGAACGACAGGGCCCTTATGGACCACTACAGGTGTGGTCTCCGGAGAGGACGTCCGCCGGGAGTTAGCGTGTCGGGACACCACTCTGTCACTGGATCAGCTGATTGACATGTCCATTCGACTGGACACCTGCTGGCTGCCCGCGGGCGTTCAGAGAGGGTCCTGTGCGTTCCACCACCCAGTCCCTCCGCCTCCCATTCCGATGGAGTTGGGAGGGCTGCGCGAGGGTACCGGAGGAGGAGGCCTTCCTGCACCAACTGTGGTCGGAGGACACACGTCTGATCGGTGCTGGGGGTCCGTCTGGGAGTAGAGATGGCAGGCGGAACGTCGGTCACCCCAGGTGAGTCAGCATCAGACTCACCCAGAATCCCTTGTTGGCCATATGTTTGTCTTAATCTCTTTCTTCACTTTTTCCCTCTTCCCAGCATAGGGCGCTAGTCGATTCAGGCGCAGCTGGGAACTTTATGGATCGCGGACTCGCCCTTAAGTTAAGGGTTCCGCTGGTGCCGATAGATTCTCCTTTCCCCTGCACTCCCTAGATAGCCGGCCATTAGGGTCAGGATGGTCGGGGGGAGACCACGGTCCCACTGGACATGGTGACGCAGGGGAATCATAGGGAGCGTATTAGTTTTTTTATTATTGATTCGCCTGCGTTTCCAGTGGTGCTGGGACTCCTGGCTGGCCCGGCACAATCCTAAAATTTCGTGGAGACAAGGGGTTCTCCAGGGTGGTCAGAGGAGTGTTCTGGAAGGTGTTTGGGAGTTTCCACGGTGCCACGTCGGTGGAGAGTCCAGACCAGGTGCCACGGTGTGCATTCCCGAGTATGCCGGATTTGGCAATCGCTTTCAGTAAAGTGAAAGCGACTAAATTACCACCTTATCGACCGGGAAGGGGATTGTACGATAGATCTCCAGGTAGACGCTGCGCTTCCCAAGAGTCATGTGTACCCACTGTCCCAGGAGGAGACGTTGGCAATGGAGACATATGTCACGGAGTCGCTGGGACAGGGGTACATTCGGCCCCTCCATTTCACCCGTCTCTCGAAGCTTCTTTTTTGTGAGGAAAGGAGGGAGGTTTGCGTCCGTGTATCGATTATAGAGGTCTAAACGCCATCACAGTGGGGGTATAGTTACCCCCTCTACCTCTCATCGCTACGGCGGTGGAATGCGTTCCACGGAGCGCAGTTCTTCACAAAACTGGATCTCAGGAGCGCGTATAGTCTGGGTGCGTATTCGGAAGGGAGACGAGTGGAAAACCGCATTTAGTACTACATCCGGCCACTATGAGTACCTCGTCATGCCGTATGGGTTAAAGAATGCTCCAGCCGTTTTCCAATCCTTTGTAGACGAGATTCTCAGGGACCTGTGCGGTCAGGGGGTGGTTGTTTATATCGATGACATTCTGATCTACTCGGCCACTCACACCGCGCATGTGTCTCTGGTGCGCAAAGTGCTTGGAAGACTGCTGGAGCATGACCTATACGTCAAGGCTGAGAAATGCGTGTTCTCTAAACGAGCCGTCTCTTTTCTGGGATATCGCATTTCCACCTCGGGGTGGTGATGGAGGGTGAACGCATTAGGGCCGTGCGTAATTGGCCGACTCCAACCACGGTAAAGGAGGTGCAGCGGTTTTGGGTTTTGCCAACTACTACCGGAGGTTTATCCGGGGTTTTGGCCAGATAGCGGCTCCCATTACCTCACTGCTGGGGGCCCGGTGCGATTGCAGTGGTCAGCACAGGCGGACAGGGCATTCAACAAGTTGAAGGCGCTGTTCACTGAGGCGCCCGTGTTGGCGCATCCGGATCCCTCTCTAGCATTCATAGTGGAGGTGGACGCGTCCGAGGCTGGGGTGGGTGCCGTGCTATCACAGCTCGGGTACGCCACCAAAACTCCGCCCCTGCGCTTTCTTCTCAAGGAAGCTCAGCCCAGCGGAGCGTAACTATGATGTGGGGGACCGGGAGTTGCTAGCGGTGGTTAGAGCTCTGAAGGTGTGGAGACACTGGCTTGAGGGGGCTAGCACCCTTTCTCATCTGGACCGACCACCAGAATCTGGAGTATATTGGGCTGCAAGGAGACTTGCTTAACCCACGCCAGGGCAAGGTGGGCCATGTTCTTCACCCGGTTCCGGTTACTTTGTCTTATAGACCGGGCTCCCAGAACGTGAGGGCTGACGCACTGTCCCGCCTTTACGACACCGAGGATGGGTCCACCGAACCTACTCCCATCCTTCCCGCCTCTAAGCTGGTAGCCCCAGTGGTATGGGAGGTGGACTCGACATCGAGCGGGCGCATGGCTGAACCCGCGCCTCCTCAGTGTCCAGCGGGCGAAGGCACGTGCCGCTTGATGTTCGGGACAAGCTGATTCGGTGGGCTCACGTCCTACCCTCCTCGGGTCACCCTGGGGTGACGAGGACAGTGGGGAGCCTTCAGGGGAGGTATTGGTGGCCTACGTTGGTTAAGGACGTTAGGGTTATGTCTCCTCTTGCTCAGTGTGCGCTCAGAGTAAGGCTCCTAGGCACCTTCCTAGAGGGAAGCTACAACCCCTCCCCGTTCCACAGCGGCCATGGTCACATCTGTCCATAGATTTCCTGACCGATCTTCCGCCGTCTCAGGGGAACACCATGTTCTAGTGATTGTGGATCGGTTTTCTAAGTCCTGCCGCCTCCTCCCTGCCCGGTATCCCTACAGCCCTGCAGACTGCGGAGGCATTATTTACCCATGTCTTTCGGCACTACGGGGTGCCGGAGGACATCGTCTCTGATCGGGGCCCCCAATTCACGTCTCGGTATGGAGAGCGTTCATGGAACGTTTGGGGGTCTCTGTCAGCCTGACCTCCGGTTATCACCCTGAGAGTAATGGGCAGGTGGAGAGATTGAACCAGGAGGTGGGTAGGTTTCTGCGGTCGGTCATTGCCAGGATCGGCCAGGGGAGTGGGCACGATACATTCCCTGGGCTGAAATGGCTCAGAACTCACTACGCCACTCCTCTACTAACGTGTCCCCTTTTCAGTGTGTGTTGGGATACCAGCCGGTCCTGGCACCATGGCATCCGAGCCAGACCGAGGCTCCTGCGGTGGAGGAATGGGTACAGCGCTCCAAGGAGACCTGAGGGCCGTCCAGGAGTCTCTACGACAAGCGAGTGGACGGCAGAAGAGGAGTGCTGACCGCCACCGCAGTGAGGCCCCGTGTTTGTACCGGGGGACAGGGTCTGGCTCTCGACCCGAAACCTACCTCTCCGCTTGCCCTGCCGGAAGCTGGGTCCGCAGTGTGTAGGGCCCTTTAAAGTCCTGAGGAGAATAAACGAGGTGTGTTATCGATTACAACTCCCTTCCTATTATCGAATTAACCCCTCGTTTCATGTGTCTCTCCTCAGGCCGGTGGTAGCTGGTCCCCTGCAGGACAGCAGAGGTACCGAGGTCCCTCCCCCCCTCTGGACATCGAGGGGACCCCGCGTACACGATCCGGGCCATTCTGGACTCAAGACGCCGGGTGAGGGGCCTGCAGTACCGTGGACTGGGAGGGGTACGGTCCGGAGGAGAGGTGCTGGGTACCGGTGAGGGACATCTTGGATCCATCCATGTTGAGGGATTTCCATCGCTCCATCCGGATCGCCCTGCACCTCGTCCTCCGGGGCGACCTCGAGGTCAGTGTCGGCGCGCTGCGGGAGCCGCGCGTCAGGAGGGGGGTACTGTCACGCAGTCCGACCGAGGGTGTTTCCCCTTCCCGGGCGGTTGGGCGCTACGGCGGTCGTCGTCACCGGCCTATTAGCTGCCACTGATTGTTTTTCCTCCCCCTCCTTGTATGTTTAGTGGTAGCACCTGTTCATGATTGAATCAGCTCATTAGTTTGTCTTTATTAGGCAGCCGGCCCGCCTGGTTGTTGTCTTGGGATTATTGCAGTGTAACCTTCGGCTCTGTTGTTAGAAGTACGTGTTAGTGCCTGGTCGTTACGTTGCTGTTGTACATTCTCATTCCCTGTGTTTGGGGCCGTTACTATTTTGAGCACCTGGGATGCGTTGGCGCTATTAAAGACGCACACAGCTTTGCACTCACTGTCTCCTGCGTTTGACTCCACACACCTACGACACCTGAAGTGTTACAATATAGTTCAATATATTATTATGATTGTTTTGTATAGGTAGGGACATAGTTCAATATATTATATCTGTATAGGTAGAGATATAGTTCAATATATTATATCTGTATAGGTAGAGATATAGTTCAATATATTATATCTGTATAGGTAGAGATATAGTTCAATATATTATATCTGTATAGGTAGAGATATAGTTCAATATATTATATCTGTATAGGTAGAGATATAGTTCAATATATTATTTCTGTATAGGTAGAGATATAGTTCAATATATTATATCTGTATAGGTAGA
>NW_026290312.1:0-8227 GCF_023373465.1 Oncorhynchus keta
GCGGTCTCAAAATGGCCCCTAGAACATATCAATGGTTAAATAATAAGCTACAATACAGAGGATGTTTAATAAAACATATTGAAAATTTTATTCCAAAACAGACACACTGTTATAATAGTGTGATGTCTAACTTCAGACACACTGTTATAATGAGTGTGATGTCTAACTTCAGACACACTGTTATAATGGTGTTCATGATGTCACAACTTTCAGACACACTGTTATAATAGTGTGATATCCCAACTTCGAGACACACTGTTATAATAGTGTGATGTCCACAACTTCAGACACACTGTTATAATGGTGTGATGTCTCAACTCTCAGGCACACTGTTATAATAGTGTGATGTCTAACTTCAGACACACTGTTGCCATGAGTGCGATGTCTAACTTCAGACACACTGTTATAATAGTGTGATGTCACAACTTCAGGCACACTGTTATAATAGTGTGATGTCTAACTTCAGACACACTGTTATAATAGTGCTGATGTCAACTTCAGACACACTGTTATAATAGTGTGATGTCTAACTTCAGACACACTGTTATAATAGTGTGATGTCTAACTTCAGACACACTGTTATAATAGTGTGATGTCTAACTTCAGGCACACTGTTATAATAGTGTGATGTCTAACTTCAGACACACTGTTATAATAGTGTGATGTCTAACTTCAGACACACTGTTATAATAGTGTGATGTCTAACTTCAGACACACTGTTATAATAGTGTGATGTCTAACTTCAGACACACTGTTATAATAGTGTGATGTCACAACTTCAGACACACTGTTATAATAGTGTGATGTCTAACTTCAGACACACTGTTATAATAGTGTGATGTCTAACTTCAGACACACTGTTATAATAGTGTGATGTCTAACTTCAGACACACTCTATGCTGAATAAATGTATGTTTGTTTTTTTGTCCTAAAATGCGAACATAAGTGAGGCCAGTGATTTATAAGAACCTATATTAAACATCTTATAAATTATACTATGAATTATTATTAATGACTTTGTTTATAAATGTGTGAATAAATAGTTTAATTTACAAATGCTCTATTAAAGGATCACGGACCACAGTTTGAGGTTTCATATGTTTACCACGTAGAATTTTACGTGGGGAAAAAGTGGTCAACTCCTTATAGTCAGTGAGTTCATCAAACACAGTGGTCAACTCCTTACAGTCAGTGAGTTCTTCAAACACAGTGGTCAACTCCTTACAGTCAGTGAGTTCTTCAAACACAGTGGTCAACTCCTTACAGTCAGTGAGTTCTTCAAACACAGTGGTCAACTCCTTACAGTCAATGAGTTCTTCAAACACAGTGGTCAACTCCTTACAGTCAGTGAGTTCTTCAAACACAGTGGTCAACTCCTTACAGTCAAGTCAATGAGTTCTTCAAACACATACCTTTAAACACAGGGTATTTAAATGTTTTTTTGACAAACGTGCTAATGATTGGCAGTCAAGACGGATGGCTAATCTTTGTTACTCTTTAATCAGCAAGACTTTATATTCCCTTTTATGAGTCCTCCCCTTTTTCTGCTGTGCTTATTAAAACTCAGAGAACAACAAACACAGTGGAGGCAGTTTCTCTGACAGTCATGTAATCCTTTTCAACTGCACAACAACACAACAACACAACAACATGATGCTAAATGAACGACAACAACACAACAACAACATGATGCTAAATGAACGACAACAACACAACAACAACATGATGCTAAATGAACGACAACAACACAACAACAACATGATGCTAAATGAACGACAACAACACAACAACAACATGATGCTAAATGAACGACAACAACACAACAACAACATGATGCTAATGCACAACAACACAACAACAACATGATGCTAAATGAACGACAACAACACAACAACAACATGATGCTAAATGAACGACAACAACACAACAACAACATGATGCTAAATGAGACGACAACAACACAACAACAACATGATGCTAAATGAACGACAACAACACAACAACACAACAACAACATGATGCTAAATGAACGACAACAACACAACAACAACATGATGCTAAATGAACGATCCCCCCAAAAAAAAAAACCCTGAAGTAAATGCTCAATGAATAGCATTGTCATACAGCCAAAAAATAACAGCCCAAAACCAGAACGCTGTGCTGTACTGTACAGTGTCTCTCGCTTCACTGTCATGATACATACCAGGTTGTGACAGTTAAATCCCTGTGTAAAGCATGTTTGCTGTGAAGACCTGTTATTGTCACGACCAGAGGGTCTGTCCTTCACAGGAACATGAGCAGCCCTGACACTGCTGCTTATCAACGTCCAGACTGACTGATCTCTCTGTAAAGGCTGCACCACACGGCAGCCACTCTCTCTGATACACACACACAGACACAGACACAGATAAACATGCACACACACACACACACACACACACACACACACACACACACACACACACACACACACACACACACACACACACACACACACAACGACACACACACACACAGATAAACATGCACACACACACACACACAGGACACAGATACACACATGAAACAGACAAACACACACACACACACACACAGACACAGATAAACATGCACACACACACACACACACACACAGATAAACATGCACACACACACACACACACACACACACACACACACACACACACACACACACACACACACAGATAAACATGCACACACACACACACACAGGACACACACACACACAGAAACAGATAAACATGCACACACACACACACACACAGACACAGATAAACATGCACACACACACACACAGAAACACACACACAAGTCGGCAGCAGTGAAGCACAGTGAAACAAGGCCAACAACATCACATCGCCTCCAGGTGCTCTGTTTGTAACCATTTCCCTAAAATCCATCCATTTGCTGTGACAGCAGGCGTAGACGGTCCATTATGATGGATGGTGCTGAAAGTGTCGGTAGAATGGCTGGTCGTGTAGCGGGGTGTGATTACCTCACTAGCGAAGTACTTCTCTGAACACTAACACTGCAGGCTACCAGCTACCAGACAGGCCTTTGCCTCAAATGGCACCCTGTTCCCTTTAAAAGGTAATACTACACCCTACGTGCCCTGGTCAAAATGTAGTTGCACTATATAGGGAATAGGGTGCTTTATGAGACGCAGGTCAGGGTTCATTTGACTGCCAGCAGACATGTTGTTTTCCAGGCAGGCTGTGTACTTTCAGATATGCTCCATTTATGTTGCTCTCTAAAAACACATATATACATTAAATCAATTAATACATTACTAACACGTGAAATACATTACTAACGCATGTGAAATACTATACTAACAAATGTGAATACATTACTAGCATGTGAAATACATTGCTAACGCATGTGAAATACATTACTAACACATGTGAAATACTATTACTAACACATGTGAAATACATTGCTAACACATGTGAAATACTATACTAACACATGTGAAATACATTACTAACACATGTGAAATACATTACTAACAAATGTGAAATACATTACTAACAAATGTGAAATACATTACTAACACATGTGAAATACATTACTAATGCATATGAAATACATTACTAACACATGTGAAATACATTACTAACGCATGTGAAATACATTAGTAACACATGTGAAATACATTACTAACACATGTGAAATACATTACTAATGCACATGAAATACATTACTAACACATGTGAAATACATTGCTCACGCATGTGAAATACTATACTAACAAATGTGAAATACATTACTAACACATGTGAAATACATTACTAACAAATGTGAAATACATTACTAACAAATGTGAAATACATTACTAACACATGTGAAATACATTACTAACACACGTGAAATACATTACTAATGCATATAACATGAATAACACATGTGAAATACATTACTAACACATGTGAAATACATTGCTAACGCATGTGAAATACGTACTAACATATGTGAAATACATTACTAACACATGAAATACATTACTAACGCATGTGAAATACATTACTAACACATGTGAAATACATTACTAACACATGAAATACATTACTAACGCATGTGAAATACATTACTAACACATGTGAAATACATTGCTAACGCATGTGAAATACATTACTAACATATGTGAAATACATTACTAACACATGTGAAATACATTACTAACACATGTGAAATACATTACTAACAAATGTGAAATACATGAATAACACATGTGAAATACATTACTAACAAATGTGAAATACATTACTAACACATGTGAAATACATTACTAACACATGTGAAATACATTACTAACACATGTGAAATACATTACTAACACATGTGAAATACATTGCTAACGAATGTGAAATACATTACTAACACATACGAAATAGATTAGTGTATGTGTTGTTTAGATGTATAACTTTTATTAATCTGTTATTGATATTAAAATATTGGCAGTTACAGTCCAAATTTGACCCAGCAATAATCCAATAATGTCTCCATTATACCAGCTATTAATAAAATACATGAGCAAATACAACCTTACTTCAGAAATAGAAATAGAATAGTAGCAGGGTAGTAACATGACACAAATGCCAGTCAATTGTGTTTAATATACAGTACCAGTCAAAAGTTTGGACACACCTTCTCATTCCATGGGGTTTTTCTTTATTTGTACTATTTTCTACATTGTAGAATAATTAGTGACTGACGTCAAAACTACTAAAGACATCAAAACTTTTGACTGGCACTGTATGAACGAGTCACGTATTTCAAGTGCACGTCTTGAACCGACAGACGTCCTTCACCGTGAATAAAATGCCATCGCACATTATACGGCATTGGTATTTTCTGAAGAGTACCCCCCCGCCCCCCCCCCACCCGATACACCTGATGCATCACACAATACTGTCAGAGGCCACATTCAGCACAGCACTGTTCACAAAGTGTTGAGCCTCATCTGATCTGGATCCGTGCTTTGGCGTCAGCATATAGCTGCAGTATGGTGGCTCTGCTTCTCCATTGTCAGGTTTGTATTTCCTAGCATGGCCGTCTGGATATCAACTGGTTTGACCTCTGACAATCGGAAAGCAGGGTTCTATGATACTGCCATGCTGTATTAGTCCTGCCGGGTATGACTCGGGCCAGATACCATGGTGTCCTTTGTGTTCTGTCATTTGGGACATCATCGTCCTCTTTGACACTAAACGGATAGTAGTGGTTATGCATGACATCTACCTTTCTAATTCAGCTTGGTTCCACTCTGGTACATTAGAGGTGGCTTCCCCAAATGGTACCTTATCCCCATAGGTCTCTCTCTCTCGCTCTCTCACTCTGTCTCGCTCTCATATATATGTATAGAAAAGCTTTTTCTCCATGGGCGATATTATGCTATGTCAGTCAGTGTGAAAAGGGTTTTGTTTTCTATTAGCAATAACAACAAAATGGCATAAACGTTCTTTGTTTGTTCTCGAGTCATTCAATTCTAAAATACAATACTACCTTTGCACCGGCTGTGTGTGTGTGTGTGTGTGTGTGTGTTTGTGTGTTTGTTTGTGTTTGTGTTTGTCAGGGCTAGGGCCTGGTGTTAATCCACCATGTGTAAATAGAGGCCACAGGGAACTAATAGAGCTGATTTCACACCTCCATGAGGGACATGGAGCTGGGCAGTACACACACACACACACACACACACACACACACACACACACACACACACACACACATACACACACACACACACACACACACACACACACACACACACACACACACACACATACACACACACACACACACACACACAAACACACATACACACATACACACACTGTACAGTACAGTGCAGTGCACTATTCCTGCTATAGCGGTATGTTTGCACTATAGCCATTACCACTAATAGAAGAACAAAGGACAATGGTGATTATTAAGAAATGATTCAGGTGGCATAACGAATCAGACCTCATGGTGATTATTAAGAAATGATTCAGGTGACATAACGAATCAGACCTCATGGTGATTATTAAGAAATGATTCAGGTGACATAACGAATCAGACCTCATGATGAGTATTAAGAAATGATTCAGGTGACATAACGAATCAGACCACATGATGAGTATTAAGAAATGATTCAGGTGACATAACGAATCAGACCTCATGATGAGTATTAAGAAATGATTCAGGTGACATAACGAATCAGACCTCATAATGAGTATTAAGAAATGATTCAGGTGACATAACGAATCAGACCACATGATGAGTATTAAGAAATGATTCAGGTGGCATAACGAATCAGACCACATGATGAGTATTAAGAAATGATTCAGGTGGCATAACGAATCAGACCACATGATTTTGAAAAGAAGGTCGACGACATCCGATCCTCGTTTGCTAAGTCAAACGGCACCGCTGGTTCTGCTCACACTGCCCTACCCTGTGCTCTGATCTCTTTCTCCCCTCTCTCTCCAGATGAAATCTCGCGTCTTGTGACGGCCGGCCGCCCAACAACCTGCCCGCTTGACCCTATCCCCTCCTCTCTTCTCCAGACCATTTCCGGAGACCTTCTCCCTTACCTCACCTCGCTCATCAACTCATCCCTGACCGCTGGCTACGTCCCTTCCGTCCTCAAGAGAGCGAGAGTTGCACCCCTTCTGAAAAACCTACACTCAATCCCTCCGATGTCAACAACTACAGACCAGTATCCCTTCTTTCTTTTCTCTCCAAAACTCTTGAACGTGCCGTCCTTGGCCAGCTCTCCCGCTATCTCTCTCTGAATGACCTTCTTGATCCAAATCAGTCAGGTTTCAAGACTAGTCATTCAACTGAGACTGCTCTTCTCTGTATCACGGAGCGCTCCGCACCGCTAAAGCTAACTCTCTCTCCTCTGCTCTCATCCTTCTAGACCTATCGGCTGCCTTCGATACTGTGAACCATCAGATCCTCCTCTCCACCCTCTCCGAGTTGGGCATCTCCGGCACGGCCCACGCTTGGATTGCGTCCTACCTGACAGGTCGCTCCTACCAGGTGGCGTGGCGAGAATCTGTCTCCTCACCACGCGCTCTCACCACTGGTGTCCCCAGGGCTCTGTTCTAGGCCCTCTCCTATTCTCGCTATACACCAAGTCACTTGGCTCTGTCATAACCTCACATGGTCTCTCCTATCATTGCTATGCAGACGACACACAATTAATCTTCTCCTTTCCCCCTTCTGATGACCAGGTGGCGAATCGCATCTCTGCATGTCTGGCAGACATATCAGTGTGGATGACGGATCACCACCTCAAGCTGAACCTCGGCAAGACGGAGCTGCTCTTCCTCCCGGGGAAGGACTGCCCGTTCCATGATCTCGCCATCACGGTTGACAACTCCATTGTGTCCTCCTCCCAGAGCGCTAAGAACCTTGGCGTGATCCTGGACAACACCCTGTCGTTCTCAACTAACATCAAGGCGGTGGCCCGTTCCTGTAGGTTCATGCTCTACAACATCCGCAGAGTGCGACCCTGCCTCACACAGGAAGCGGCGCAGGTCCTAATCCAGGCACTTGTCATCTCCCGTCTGGACTACTGCAACTCGCTGTTGGCTGGGCTCCCTGCCTGTGCCATTAAACCCCTACAACTCATCCAGAACGCCGCAGCCCGTCTGGTGTTCAACCTTCCCAAGTTCTCTCACGTCACCCCGCTCCTCCGCTCTCTCCACTGGCTTCCAGTTGAAGCTCGCATCTGCTACAAGACCATGGTGCTTGCCTACGGAGCTGTGAGGGAACGGCACCTCAGTACCTCCAGGCTCTGATCAGGCCCTACACCCAAACAAGGGCACTGCGTTCATCCACCTCTGGCCTGCTCGCCTCCCTACCACTGAGGAAGTACAGTTCCCGCTCAGCCCAGTCAAAACTGTTCGCTGCTCTGGCCCCCAATGGTGGAACAAACTCCCTCACGACGCCAGGACAGCGGAGTCAATCACCACCTTCCGGAGACGCCTGAAACCCCCACCTCTTTGAGGAATACCTAGGATAGGATAAGTAATCCTTCTCACCCCCCTTTAAGATTTAGATGCACTATTGTAAAGTGACTATTCTACTGGATGTCATAAGGTGAATGCACCAATTTGTAAGTCGCTCTGGATAAGAGCGTCTGCTAAATGACTTAAATGTAAATGAGTATTAAGAAATGATTCAGGTGGCATAGCGAATCAGACCACATGATGAG
>NW_026290313.1:0-40017 GCF_023373465.1 Oncorhynchus keta
CTTCTTCAGGCAGAAGTTTGCATCCTGTAACTCCAACTCCAAAAAGTTCTGGGACACTGTGAAGTCCATGGAGAACAAGAGCACCTCCTCCCAGCTGCCCACTGCACTGAGGCTAGGAAACACGGTCTCCACCGATAAATCCATGATTATCGAAAACTTCAATAAGCACTTCTCAACGGCTGGCCATGCCTTCCGCCTGGCTACTCCAACCTCGGCCAACAGCTCCGCCCCCCGTAGTTCCTCACCCAAGCTCGGGTTCTCCACTTTACCCAAATCCGAATGGCAGATGTTCACCGAAAGAGCTGCAAAACCTGGACCCGTACAAATCAGCTGGCTTGATAATCTGGACCCGCTATTTCTGAAACTATCTGCCGCCATTGTGCAGCCCCCTATTACCAGCCTGTTCAACCTCTCTTTCATATCGTCTGAGATCCCCAAGGATTGGAAAGCTGCCGCAGTCATCCCCCTCTTCAAAGGGGAGACACCCTGGACCCAAGACTGCTATAGACCTATATCCATCCTGCCCTGCCTATCAGGTCTTTGAAAGCCAAGTCAACAAACAGGTCACTGACCATCTCGAATCCACCGTACCTTCTCAGCTGTGCAATCTGGTTTCCGAGCCGGTCACGGTGCACCTCAGCCACACTCAAGGTACTAAATGATATCATAACATCATGATAAAAGACAGTACTGTGCAGCCGTCTTCATCGACCCCCTCAAGAGCTTTCGACTCTGTCAATCACCAAATTCTTATCGGCAGACTCAACAGCCTCGGTTTTCGGATGACTGCCTTGCCTGGTTCTGGTACTTTGCAGACAGAGTTCAGTGTGTCAAATCGGAGGGCATGCTGTCGGTCCTCTGGCAGTCTCTATGGGGTGCCACAGGGTTCAATTCTCGGGCCGACTCTTTTCTCTGTATATATCAATGATGTTTTGCTCTTGCTGCGGGCGATTCCCTGATCCACCTCTACGCAGACGACCACCATTCTATATACTTTCGGCCCGTCATTGGACACTGTGCTATCCAACCTCAAACGAGCTTCAATGCCATACAGCACTCCTTCCGTGGCCTCAACTGCTCCTAAACGCGAGTAAAACCAAATGCATGCTTTTCAACCGATCGCTGCCTGCACCCGCATGCCCGACTAGCATCACCACCCTGGATGGTTCCAACCTTGAATATGTGGACATCTATAAGTACCTAGGTGTCTGGCTAGACTGCAAACTCTCCTTCAGACTCACATCAAACATCTCCAATCAAAATCAAATCCAGAGTCGGCTTTCTATTCCGCAACAAAGCCTCCTTCACTCACGCCAAGCTTACCCTAGTAAAACTGACTATCCTACCGATCCTCGACTTCGGCGATGTCATCTACAAAATGGCTTCCAACACTCTACTCAGCAAACTGGATGCAGTCTATCACAGTGCCATCCGTTTTGTCACTAAAGCACCTTATACCACCCACCACTGCGACTTGTATGCTCTAGTCGGCTGGCCCTCACTACATATTCGTCGCCAGACCCACTGGCTCCAGGTCATCTACAAGTCCATGCTAGGTAAAGCTCCGCCTTATCTCAGTTCACTGGTCACGATGGCAACACCCATCCGTAGCACGCGCTCCAGCAGGTGTATCTCACTGATCATCCTAAAGCCAACACCTCATTTGGCCGCCTTTCGTTTCCAGTACTCTGCTGCCTGTGACTGGAACGAATTAAAAAATCGCTGAAGTTGGAGACTTTTATCTCCCTCACCAACTTCAAACATCAGCTATCCGAGCAGCTAACCGATCGCTGCAGCTGTACATAGTCTATTGGTAAATAGCTCACCCTTTTCACCTACCTCATTCCCATACTGTTTTATACTGTTTTTATTTATTTACTTTTCTGCTCTTTTGCACACCAATATCTCTACCTGTACATGCCCATCTGATCATTTATCACCAGTGTTAATCTGCAAAATTGTATTATTCGCCTACCTCCTCATGCCTTTTGCACACATTGTATATAGACTGCCCATTTTTTCTACTGTGTTATTGACTTGCTAAATTGTTTACTCCATGTGTAACTCTGTGTTGTCTGTTCACACTGCTATGCTTTATCTTGGCCAGGTCGCAGTTGCAAATGAGAACTTGTTCTCAACTAGCCTACCTGGTTAAATAAAGGTGAAATAAAAATAGGTTCTCCACACGACCACCTTCTGACATCACAGCTAAGGCATGCCAGGTAACTGTCCTGATAGGTTCTCCACACGACCACCTTCTGACATCACAGCTAAGGCATGCCAGGTAACTGTCTGATAGGTTCTCCACATAACCACCTTCTGACATCACGGCTAAGGCATGCCAGGTAACTGTCCTGATAGGTTCTCCCCAGATACACCTTCTGACATCACAGCTAAGGCATGCCAGGTAACTGTCCTGATAGGTTCTCCACGACCACCTTCTGACATCACATTTGGACATTTTCACTTAGGGGTGTACTCACTTTTGTTGCCAGCGGTTTAGACATTAATGGCAGTGTGTGGAGTTATTTTGAAGGGAATGCAAATGTACACTGTTATACAAGCTGTACACTCACTACTTTACATTGTAGCAAAGTGTAATTTCTTCAGCGTTGTCACATGAAAAGATATACTCAAATATTTACAAAAATGTGAGGGGTGTACTCACTTTTGGGATCTACTCTATATATTTTTCACTCCCCAGATATATAACAGAGTAGTTATCACAAAATAGTTTTCGCTCATCATCATATAAATGAAACCAATGTGGTCAGTAGAAACAGCAGCAGAAATGATCATGTTTTCTCTCTCTGTGGGAAGTGCCAATCTAGGCCATCTGCATTGGGAATTCACCTGGAATTTAATGTATTTTTCTTATTGTTTTAAGAGAAAAAAATGAATAAAACAATGGCAGTTTTAAACGATAAGAAAAAAATGATATATTTGCAATTCAAGATGTACAATGTATTCATCACACTGGGATCTGACCACTGGGATCTGACCACTGGGATCTGACCACTGGGATCTGACCACTGGGATCTGACCACTGGGACCTGACCACTGGGATCTGACCACTGGGATCTGACCACTGGGATCTGACCACTGGGATCTGACCACTGGGATCTGACCACTGGGATCTGACCACTGGGATCTGACCACTGGGATCTGACCACTGGGATCTGACAACTGGGATCTGACAACTGGGATCTGACCACTGGGATCTGACCACTGGGATCTGACCACTGGGATCTGACCACTAGGATCTGACAACTGGGATCTGACCACTGGGATCTGACCACTGGGATCTGACCACTGGGATCTGACCACTGGGATCTGACCACTGGGATCTGACCACTGGGATCTGACCACTGGGATCTGACCACTAGGATCTGACAACTGGGATCTGACAACTGGGATCTGACCACTGGGATCTGACCACTGGGATCTGACCACTGGGACCAGACCACTGGGATCTGACCACTGGGATCTGACCACTGGGATCTGACCACTGGGATCTGACCACTGGGATCTGACCACTGGGACCAGACCACTGGGATCTGACCACTAGGATCTGACCACTGGGATCTGACCACTAGGATCTGACAACTGGGATCTGACAACTGGGATCTGACCACTGGGATCTGACCACTGGGATCTGACCACTGGGACCAGACCACTGGGATCTGACCACTGGGATCTGACCACTGGGATCTGACCACTGGGATCTGACCACTGGGATCTGACCACTGGGACCAGACCACTAGGATCTGACCACTGGGATCTGACCATCTAGGATCTGACCACTAGGATCTGACCACTGGGATCACGACAACTGGGATCTGACAACTGGGATCTGACCACTGGGATCTGACCACTGGGATCTGACCACTAGGATCTGACCACTGGGATCTGACCACTGGGATCTGACCACTAGGATCTGACCACTGGGATCTGACCACTAGGATCTGACAACTGGGATCTGACAACTGGGATCTGACCACTGGGATCTGACCACTGGGATCTGACCCACTGGGACCTGACCACTGGGACCTGACCACTGGGATCTGACCACTGGGATCTGACCACTGGGATCTGACCACTGGGATCTGACCACTGGGATCTGACCACTGGGATCTGACCACTGGGACCAGACCACTGGGACCAGACCACTGGGATCTGACCACTGGGACCTGACCACTGGGACCTGACCACTGGGATCTGACCACTGGGATCTGACCACTGGGATCTGACCACTGGGATCTGACCACTGGGATCTGACCACTGGGATCTGACCACTGGGATCTGACCACTGGGACCTGACCACTGGGACCTGACCACTGGGATCTGACCACTGGGATCTGACCACTGGGACCTGACCACTGGGACCTGACCACTGGGATCTGACCACTGGGATCTGACCACTGGGATCTGACCACTGGGATCTGACCACTGGGATCTGACCACTGGGATCTGACCACTGGGATCTGACCACTGGGACCTGACCACTGGGATCTGACCACTGGGATCTGACCACTGGGATCTGACCACTGGGATCTGACCACTGGGACCTGACCACTGGGATCTGACCACTGGGACCTGACCACTGGGACCTGACCACTGGGATCTGACCACTGGGATCTGACCACTAGGACCTGACCACTGGGATCTGACCACTGGGATCTGACCACTGGGATCTGACCACTGGGATCTGACCACTGGGATCTGACCACTGGGATCTGACCACTGGATCTGACCACTGGGATCTGACCACTAGGATCTGACCACTGGGACCTGACCACTGGGATCTGACCACTGGGACCTGACCACTGGGATCTGACAACTGGGATCTGACCACTGGGATCTGACCACTGGGATCTGACCACTGGGACCTGACCACTGGGATCTGACCACTAGGATCTGACCACTGGGATCTGACCACTGGGATCTGACCACTGGGATCTGACCACTGGGATCTGACCACTGGGATCTGACCACTGGGATCTGACCACTGGGATCTGACCACTGGGATCTGACCACTGGGATCTGACCACTGGGATCTGACCACTGGGATCTGACCACTGGGACCTGGCCACTGGGACCTGACCACTGGGATCTGACCACTGGGACCTGACCACTGGGATCTGACCACTGGGATCTGACCACTGGGATCTGACCACTGGGATCTGACCACTGGGATCTGACCACTGGGGGATCTGACCACTGGGATCTGACCACTGGGATCTGACAACTGGGATCTGACAACTGGGATCTGACCCTGGGATCTGACCACTGGGACCTGACCACTGGGATCTGACAACTGGGATCTGACCACTGGGACCTGACACTGGGATCTGACCACTAGGATCTGACCACTGGGACCTGACCACTGGGACCTGACCACTGGGACCTGACCACTGGGATCTGACCACAGGACCTGACCACTGGGATCTGACCACTGGGACCTGACCACTGGGACCTGACCACTGGGATCTGACCACTGGGATCTGACCACTGGGACCTGACCACTGGGATCTGACCACTGGGACCTGACCACTGGGATCTGACCACTGGGACCTGACCACTGGGATCTGACCACTGGGACCTGACCACTGGGATCTGACCACTGGGATCTGACAACTGGGATCTGACCACTGGGATCTGACCACTGGGATCTGACCACTGGGATCTGACCACTGGGATCTGACCACTGGGATCTGACCACTGGGATCTGACCACTGGGATCTGACCACTGGGATCTGACCACTGGGATCTGACCACTGGGATCTGACCACTGGGATCTGACCACTGGGACCTGACCACTCGGGACCTGACCACTGGGACCTGACCACTGGGATCTGACCACTGGGATCTGACCACTGGGACCTGACCACTGGGATCTGACCACTGGGATCTGACCACTGGGATCTGACCACTGGGATCTGACCACTGGGATCTGACCACTGGGATCTGACCACTGGGATCTGACCACTGGGATCTGACCACTGGGATCTGACCACTGGGATCTGACAACTGGGATCTGACCACTGGGATCTGACCACTGGGACCTGACCACTGGGATCTGACCACTGGGATCTGACCACTGGGACCTGACCACTGGGACCTGACCACTAGGATCTGACCACTGGGACCTGACCACTGGGATCTGACCACTGGGACCTGACCACTGGGATCTGACCACTGGGACCTGACCACTGGGATCTGACCACTGGGATCTGACCACTGGGACCTGACCACTGGGATCTGACCACTAGGATCTGACCACTGGGACCTGACCACTGGGATCTGACCACTGGGACCTGACCACTGGGATCTGACCACTGGGACCTGACCACTGGGATCTGACCACTGGGACCTGACCACTGGGATCTGACCACTGGGATCTGACCACTGGGATCTGACCACTGGGATCTGACCACTGGGATCTGACCACTGGGATCTGACCACTGGGATCTGACCACTGGGATCTGACCACTGGGATCTGACCACTGGGATCTGACCACTGGGACCTGACCACTGGGATCTGACCACTGGGATCTGACCACTGGGATCTGACCACTGGGATCTGACCACTGGGACCTGACCACTGGGATCTGACCACTGGGATCTGACCACTGGGACCTGACCACTGGGACCTGACCACTGGGACCTGACCACTGGGACCTGACCACTGGGACCTGACCACTGGGATCTGACCACTGGGATCTGACCACTGGGATCTGACCACTGGGATCTGACCACTGGGATCTGACCACTGGGATCTGACCACTGGGACCTGACCACTGGGATCTGACCACTGGGATCTGACCACTGGGATCTGACCACTGGGATCTGACCACTGGGATCTGACCACTGGGATCTGACCACTGGGATCTGACCACTGGGATCTGACCACTGGGATCTGACCACTGGGATCTGACCACTGGGATCTGACCACTGGGATCTGACCACTGGGACCTGACCACTGGGATCTGACCACTGGGATCTGACCACTGGGATCTGACCACTGGGACCTGACCACTGGGACCTGACCACTGGGATCTGACCACTGGGATCTGACCACTGGGACCTGACCACTGGGATCTGACCACTGGGACCTGACCACTGGGATCTGACCACTGGGATCTGACCACTGGGATCTGACCACTGGGACCTGACCACTGGGGATCTGACCACTGGGATCTGACCACTGGGACCTGACCACTGGGACCTGACCACTGGGATCTGACCACTGGGATCTGACCACTGGGATCTGACCACTGGGATCTGACCACTGGGATCTGACCACTGGGATCTGACCACTGGGACCTGACCACTGGGACCTGACCACTGGGATCTGACCACTGGGATCTGACCACTGGGACCTGACCACTGGGACCACTGGGATCTGACCACTGGGATCTGACCACTGGGATCTGACCACTGGGACCTGACCACTGGGACCTGACCACTGGGACCTGACCACTGGGACCTGACCACTGGGACCTGACCACTGGGACCAGACCACTGGGATCTGACCACTGGGATCTGACCACTGGGATCTGACCACTGGGACCTGACCACTGGGACCTGACCACTGGGACCTGACCACTGGGACCTGACCACTGGGACCTGACCACTGGGATCTGACCACTGGGATCTGACCACTGGGACCTGACCACTGGGATCTGACCACTGGGATCTGACCACTGGCATCTGACCACTGGCATCTGACCACTGGCATCTGACCACTGGGACCTGACCACTGGGATCTGACCACTGTTGACCAGACCACTGTTGACCAGACCACTGGGACCTGACCACTGGGATCTGACCACTGGGACCTGACCACTGGGATCTGACCACTGTTGACCAGACCACTGGGACCAGACCACTGGGACCAGACCACTGGGACCAGATCAGAATATGCCTGTCCACTGGGACCAGACCACTGGGACCAGACCACTGGGACCAGACCACTGGGACCAGATCAGAATATGCCTGTCCACTGGGACCAGACCACTGGGACCAGATCAGATGCCTGTCCCCTGGTTCCAGCGTTGATTTTATATCACATGGCTCTGTTCTACTCAGTATAGCTGTAGACAGTGAGGCTAGTGTGTACTATAGTGTAATGTACTATAGTGTAATGTACTATAGTGTAATGTACTATAGTGTAATGTACTATAGGGTAGTGTACTATAGTGTAGTGTACTGTAGTGTACTGTAGTGTAGTGTACTATAGTGTAATGTACTGTAGGGTAGTGTAGTGTACTGTAGTGTAGTGTACTATAGGGTAGTGTAGTGTAGTGTACTATAGTGTAATGTACTATAGGGTAGTGTAGTGTACTGTACTATAGTGTAGTGTAGTGTACTATAGTGTAATGTACTATAGACCAGTGTAGTGTACTGTAGTGTAGTGTACTATAGGGTAGTGTAGTGTACTATAGTGTAATGTACTATAGGTAGTGTACTATAGTGTAATGTACTTGCCCAGTGGACTGTCTTCCCCAGACAAGACGTATGGTTAGAACTTGCCCTTGCTCGGAAATGTTCCACAATCTTGTGCAGATGGTCAGGATATGGATAAGAGCGTCTGCTAAATGACTTAAATGTAAATGTATAGGGTAGTGTAGTGTACTATAGTGTAATGTACTATAGACTAGTGTACTATAGTGTAATGTACTATAGGGTAGTGTACTATAGTGTAATGTACTATAGGGTACTGTACTGTACTATAGGGTAGTGTACTATAGGGTAGTGTACTATAGGGTAGTGTACTATAGGGTAAGTGTAGTGTACTGTACTATAGTGTAGTGTAGTGTACTGTAGTGTAGTGTACTATAGGGTAGTGTAGTGTACTATAGGGTAGTGTAGTGTACTGTACTATAGTGTAATGTACTATAGACTAGTGTACTATAGTGTAATGTACTATAGGGTAGTGTACTATAGTGTAATGTACTATAGGGTAGTGTACCAGTGTAGTGTACTATAGTGTAATGTACTATAGGGTACTGTACTATAGTGTAATGTACTACAGGGTAGTGTACTATAGGGAGTGTACTATAGGGTAGTGTACTGTACTATAGTGTAATGTACTATAGGGTACTGTACTATAGGGTACTGTACTATAGTGTAATGTACTATAGGGTAGTGTACTATAGGCAGTGTAATGTACTATAGGGTAGTGTACTGTACTATAGTATAATGTACTATAGGGTACTGTACTATAGTGTAATGTACTATAGGGTAGTGTACTATAGGGTAGTGTACTATAGTGTAATGTGTACTATAGGGTACTGTACTGTACTATAGTAATGTACTATAGTGTAATGTACTATAGGGTAGTGTACTATAGGGTAGTGTACTATAGGGTAGTGTACTATAGGGTAGTGTACTGTGCTATAGGGTAGTGTACTATAGGGTACTGTACTGTACTATAGGGGTAGTGTACTATAGTGTACTATAGGTAGTGTACTATAGGGTAGTACTATAGGCAGTGTACTATAGGGTAGTGTAGTGTACTGTACTATAGTGTAGTGTAGTGTACTATAGTGTAATGTACTATAGGGTACTGTACTGTACTATAGTGTAATGTACTATAGGGTGTGTACTATAGGTAGTGTACTATAGTGTAGTGTACTATAGGGTACTGTACTGTACTATAGGGTAGTGTACTATAGGGTAGTGTACTATAGGTAGTGTACTATAGGGTAGTACTGTACTATAGGGTAGTGTACTATAGGGTACTGTACTGTACTATAGTGTAATGTACTATAGGGTAGTGTACTATAGGGTAGTGTACTATAGGGTAGTGTAGTGTACTGTACTATAGTGTAGTGTGTACTGTAGTGTAGTGTACTATAGGGTAGTGTAGTGTACTATCCCCAGTGTAGTGTACTGTAGTGTAGTGTACTATAGGGTAGTGTAGTGTACTATAGGGTAGTGTAGTGTACTATAGTGTAATGTGTACTATAGGGTAGTGTAGTGTACTATAGGGTAGTGTACTGTACTATATGGTAGTGTACTGTACTATAGTGGTAAGTCGCTCTGGATAAGAGCGTCTGCTAAATGACTTAAATGTAAAATGTAAAATGTACTGTATGGTAGTGTACTGTATGGTAGTGTACTGTATGGTAGTGTACTATAGGGTAGTGTACTGTACTATATGGTAGTGTACTGTATGGTAGTGTACTATAGGGTAGTGGAGTGTACTATAGTGTACTATATGGTAGTGTACTGTACTGTATGGTAGTGTACTGTATGGTAGTGTACTGTATGGTAGTGTACTATAGGGTAGTGTACTGTACTATATGGTAGTGTACTGTATGGTAGTGTACTGTATGGTAGTGTACTATAGTGTAGTGTACTATAGGTAGTGTACTATAGGTAGTGTACTATAGTGTAGTGTACTATAGGGTAGTGTACTATAGGGTAGTGTACTATAGGCAGTGTAGTGTACTATAGGGTAGTGTACTGTACTATAGGGTACTGTACTATAGGGTAGTGGAGTGTACTATAGTGTACTATAGGGTAGTGTACTATAGGGTAGTGTACTATAGGGTAGTGTACTATATGGTAGTACTGTACTATATGGTAGTGTACTATATGGTACTGTACTATATGGTAGTGTACTATAGGGTAGTGTACTATAGGGTAGTGGAGTGTACTATAGTGTACTATAGGGTAGTACTATAGGTAGTGTACTATAGGGTACTATAGGGTAGTGTACTATAGGGTAGTGGAGCTGTAGAGAGCTGAGTACCAGTGTCAAGGCTCTGACTGATATATAGACAGATACTTCTGCTTTCTGACTGATGTGGAGGAGGCAGTAAACATAATGGTCAGATAGTGTTGACACACTCCTCACACGGAGGGCTTGTTGTCTCGCTCTGACGATCACAATCTATTTCTCTCTCTCACGGTCTTCATCTCTCATGATATCGATCTCTCTTTCTCTCTACGGTCTTCATCTCCCATGAAATCGATCTCTTTCTCTCTCACGGTCTTCATCTCCCATGAAATCGATCTCTTTCTCTCTCACGGTCTTCATCTCCCCATGAAATCGATCTCTTTCTCTCTCACGGTCTTCATCTCTCATGATATCGATCTCTTTCTCTCTCCCACGGTCTTCATCTCCCATGAAATCGATCTCTTTCTCTCTCACGGTCTTCATCTCTCATGAAATCGATCTCTTTCTCTCTCACGGTCTTCATCTCCCATGAAATCGATCTCTTTCTCTCTCAGGGTCTTCATCTCTCATGAAATCGATCTCTTTCTCTCTCACAGTCTTCATCTCTCATGAAATCGATCTCTTTCTTTGGCTCTCTTTGTTCGATCACGATCCTTGTCTCTCTCCCTCTGTCTCTCTGTCTCTCTGTCTCTCTGTCTCTGTCTCTCTGTCTCTCTCTGTCTCTCTCTCTCTCTCTCTCTCTCTCTCTCTCTCTCTCTCTGTCTCTCTCTGCAGTTTTCCATTTTTCTATTTTGTTCTTCTCCTGAAAACAAACAACCCCCTGTTTTTCTACCAGCCTGTGTGAATCGTTTCTCTCCTTCTTCTCTGTGTGTCCGTCCTGTAGGTGTGCAGTACGTGGATCGGTAGTGGTGTGGTCAGTGACCTGAATGATCTTCGTCGCGTCCACAATCTCCTGGTATCTTCGCTGGACAAGGTGCAGGCTGGGAAGGATTCCTCCAGCCAGCTGTACAGTGAGTGCTACCACCATGGAGAAATTGGCCGTACTGAAGGCCTGGGCTGAGGTGAGTTTGTAAATCTACCGGTCAGAGGCCTGTAACACTATAGACTATAGGCTGGGCTGGAGGCCTGTAACACTATAGACTATAGGCTGGGCTGGAGGCCTGTAACACTATATGCTGGGCTGGAGGCCTGTAACACTATAGACTATAGGCTGGAGGCCTGTAACACTATAGACTATAGGCTGGAGGCCTGTAACACTATAGATTATAGGCTGGGCTGGAGGCCTGTAAACACTATAGACTATAGGCTGGACTGGAGGCCTGTAACACTATAGACTATAGGCTGGAGGCCTGTAACACTATAGACTATAGGCTGGGCTGGAGGCCTGTAACACTATAGACTATAGGCTGGGCTGGAGGCCTGTAACACTATAGACTATAGGCTGGGCTGGAGGCCTGTAACACTATAGATTATAGGCTGGAGGCCTGTAACACTATAGACTATAGACTGGGCTGGAGGCCTGTAACACTATAGACTATAGGCTGGAGGCCTGTAACACTATAGACTATAGGCTGGGCTGGAGGCCTGTAACACTATAGACTATAGACTGGGCTGGAGGCCTGTAACACTATAGACTATAGGCTAGGCTGGAGGCCTGTAACACTATAGACTATAGGCTGGGCTGGAGGCCTGTAACACTATAGACTATAGGCTGGGCTGGAGGCCTGTAACACTATAGATTATAGGCTGGGCTGAGGCCTGCAACACTATAGACTATAGACTGGGCTGGAGGCCTGTAACATATAGACTATAGGCTGGAGGCCTGTAACACTATAGACTATAGGCTGGGCTGGAGGCCTGTAACACTATAGACTATAGACTGGGCTGGAGGCCTGTAACACTATAGACTATAGGCTAGGCTGGAGGCCTGTAACACTATAGACTATAGGCTGGGCTGGAGGCCTGTAACACTATAGACTATAGACTGGGCTGGAGGCCTGTAACACTATAGACTATAGGCTGGAGGCCTGTAACACTATAGACTATAGGCTGGAGGCCTGTAACACTATAGACTATAGGCTGGGCTGGAGGCCTGTAACACTATAGACTATAGACTGGAGGCCTGTAACACTATAGACTGTAGACTGGAGGCCTGTAACACTATAGACTAGGCTGGGCTGGAGGCCTGTAACACTATAGACTATAGGCTGGACTGGAGGCCTGTAACACTATAGACTATAGGCTGGACTGAGGCCTGTAACACTATAGACTATAGGCTGGACTGGAGGCCTGTAACACTATAGACTATAGGCTGGAGGCCTGTAACACTATAGACTATAGGCTGGGCTGGAGGCCTGTAACACTATAGACTATAGGCTGGGCTGGAGGCCTGTAACACTATAGACTAGGGGGCTGGGCTGGAGGCCTGTAACACTATAGACTATAGGCTGGAGGCCTGTAACACTATAGACTATAGACTGGAGGCCTGTAACACTATAGACTATAGACTGAGGCCTGTAACACTATAGACTATAGGCTGGGGCTGGAGGCCTGTAACACTATAGACTATAGGCTGGAGGCCTGTAACACTATAGACTATAGACTGGAGGCCTGTAACACTATAGACTATAGGCTGGGCTGGAGGCCTGTAACACTATAGACTATAGGCTGGAGGCCTGTAACACTATAGACTATAGACTGGAGGCCTGTAACACTATAGACTATAGACTGGAGGCCTGTAACACTATAGACTATAGACTGGAGGCCTGTAACACTATAGACTATAGACTGGAGGCCTGTCACACTATAGACTATAGACTGGAGGCCTGTAACACTATAGACTATAGACTGGAGGCCTGTCACACTATAGACTATAGACTGGAGGCCTGTCACACTATAGACTATAGACTGGAGGCCTGTAACACTATAGACTATAGACTGGAGGCCTGTAACACTATAGACTATAGGCTGGAGGCCTGTAACACTATAGACTATAGGCTGGGCTGGAGGCCTGTAACACTATAGACTATAGGCTGGAGGCCTGTAACACTATAGACTATAGGCTGGGCTGGAGGCCTGTAACACTATAGACTATAGGCTGGAGGCCTGTAACACTATAGACTATAGGCTGGGCTGGAGGCCTGTAACACTATAGACTATAGGCTGGGCTGGAGGCCTGTAACACTATAGACTATAGGCTGGGCTGGAGGCCTGTAACACTATAGACTATAGGCTGGGCTGGAGGCCTGTAACACTATAGACTGGAGGCCTGTAACACTATAGACTATAGGCTGGAGGCCTGTAACACTATAGACTGGAGGCCTGTAACACTATAGACTGGAGGCCTGTAATACCATAGGCTGGAGGCCTGTAACACTATAGACTATAGGCTGGGCTGGAGGCCTGTAACACTATAGACTATAGGCTGGAGGCCTGTAACACTCATAGACTGGAGGCCTGTAACACTATAGACTGAGGCCTGTAACACTATAGGCTGGGCCTGTAACACTATAGACTATAGGCTGGGCTTTGGAGGCCTGTAACACTATAGACTATAGGCTGGAGGCCTATAACACCAGACTATAGGCTGGAGGCCTGCAACACTATAGACTATAGGCTGGAGGCCTGTAACACTATAGACTATAGGCTGGGCTGGAGGCCTGTAACACTAGACTGGAGGCCTGTAACTCTATAGACTGAGGCCTGTAACTCTATAGACTGAGGCCTGTAACTCTATAGACTGGAGGCCTGTAACTCTATAGGCTGGAGGCCTGTAACTCTATAGGCTGGAGGCCTGTAACTCTATAGACTGGAGGCCTGTAACTCTATAGCTGGAGGCCTGTAACTCTATAGACTGGAGGCCTGTAACTCTATAGACTGGAGGCCTGGGCCTTTTGAGTAAATCTGAGTTAAAAAAAAATGCTCATGAGATTCCGTTAAAATATCTAGAGCTGACACAGTCGTTGTGATAAAATCTTAAAACTGGTACATTTCAAAACTGTCTTTTGTGAGGTGCAGCCGGGGTGTAGTTCTGTACCATGGTGAGGGGTCGGTTGATCAACCAGGAGGATTCTCCACCAACTTTTTAAAATCTCCAGTTTGGGAACATTTTGGGTTCCCAGTAGATTACAACGGCGATGGACAGGAAGTTGTGGATAAAAAGTTGAACAGTATGTCGCCACGCTCAACCAGAATAGCCAGCTGCCGACACCTCCAACATGCTGACACATTTACACCGATTACTGGATCAAATCCAGAGCTGACAAGGTAAAAATCTGCTGTTCTGCCCCTGAACAAGGCAGTTAACACACTGTTCCCTGAACAAGGCAAGTTACCCTGTACCCTGAACAAGGCAGTTAACACACTGTTCCCTGAACAAGGCAGTTACCCCACTGTGCCCCTGAACAAGGCAGTTAACCCACTGTTCCCCTGAACAAGGCAGTTACCCCACTGTGCCCCTGAACAAGGCAGTTAACACACTGTTCCCTGAACAAGGCAGTTACCCCACTGTGCCCCTGAACAAGGCAGTTAACACTGTTCCCTGAACAAGGCAGTTACCCCACTGTGCCCCTGGAAGGCAGTTAACCCACTGTTCCCCTGAACAAGGCAGTTAACACACTTCCCCGGTCGGCCGTTATTGTAAATAAGAATCTGTTCTTAACTTGCCGTGTTAAATAAAAAAATCTACATAAAAGAAAAACGGTGAAGCATGGAGGTGGCGGCATCATGGGAAACTAGGTCTGGAACAAAAGAGATCCTTGATGAAAACCTGCTCCAGACGTTCACCTTCCAACAGGACAACGACCTAAGAACACAGCCAATACAACACAGGAGTGGCTTCGGGACAAGTCTCTGAATGTCCTTGAGTGGCCCAGCCAGAGCCTGGACTTGAACCTGATCGATCATCTCTGAGAGACCTGAGAGAGACCTTTTTATGGTAGAGTGGCCAGACGGAAGCCACTCCTCCCAGTGAAAGGCACATGACAGCCCAGCTTGAGTTTACCAAAAGGCACCTAAGGACTCTCCAGACATAGTCAAACATGTTTGTCTCTCTCTCTCTGTCTGTCTGTCTCTCGCTCTCTCTCTCTGGCTCTCTGTCGCTTCTCTCCTGTGCTCTCTCTGTCTCTCTCTGTCTCTCTCTCTCCCGTGCTCTCATTCTCTCGGGTCTCTCTCCCGTGCCTCATTCTCCCCTCCCCCATCTTTCAGGTGTATGTGGTGGCCATGAAGATAAAGAAGGAAGCAGAGTCTCGGCCGGTGAAGGAGGTGAAGGCGGGAGAAGAGGATGAGGAAGAGGAGGAGGTGGGAGCGGACGTTCTTCCTCCTGACAGCCTGATTATGCTGGTGCAGCCTGAACTACCGTCTCTGTCTGGGCTGTGGTTGGCTGTCCTCAGAGACTACGCTCTGCTCACGCTGCCTGCCGAGTTCTCCAGCCAACTGCCCCCTGACGGTACACAACACCACAACTCAACCCTATGGGCCAGTCTTAAGCCACAGATTCATTAAATAAGGTATCTCAACTGAACACGCTTTTCTAGACTTGATTCATCTGTTTCCGGGGAAACTGTCCCTACAACTTCTTGACTTTGTGTGACAGATTGGGTTGCTACTCCACCTCTGTCTCTTAAAAGGACAATACCTCCTGACAAGCCTGTTTTCCTGTGTTCCTGTGTGTGTCCTGTGTTGTTCAGGTGGTGCCTTCTACACCCCAGAGACCATCGACACAGCCCGCCTCCATTACCGTGGCTCCTGGGCCCCCGTTCTCCATGCTGTGGCCCTCTGGCTGAGCAGCACCAGCTTTGGGGCCGGGAGGGGGAAGAGGAGGCCCCGCTGTCCCTCCACAGGCTTCTGGGGCACCAGTCTACCCCAGGGGTAACCCTGGACCTACTCAGAGCCTGGAGGATCTGATTAAGGACAGAATGCATCTGATGTTGGGTATGGACCACAGACACAGAGACAGGCAGCCACAGAGACAGGCAGCCACAGAGACAGGCAGCCACAGAGACAGGCAGCCACAGAGACAGGCAGCCACAGAGACAGGCAGCCACAGAGACAGGCAGCCACAGGGACAGGCAGACACAGAGACAGGCAGACACAGAGACAGGCAGCCACAGAGACAGGCAGCCACAGAGACAGGCAGCCACAGAGACAGGCAGCCACAGAGACAGGCAGCCACAGAGACAGACAGACACAGAGACATGCAGACAGACAAACAGCCACAGGGACAGCCAGACAGAGACAGACAGACAGACAGACAGACAGACAGACAGACAGACAGACAGACAGACAGACAGACAGACAGATGACAGACAGACAGACAGGTGTCAGTATAGATGATAACTAACCACTGTCCCTCCCAGGTGTCAGTATAGATGATAACTAACCACTGTCCCTCCCAGGTGTCAGTATAGATGATAACTAACCACTGTCCCTCCCAGGTGTCAGTATAGATGATAACTAACCACTGTCCCTCCCAGGTGTCAGTATAGATGATAACTAACCACTGTCCCTCCCAGGTGTAAGTATAGATGATAACTAACCACTGTCCCTCCCAGGTGTCAGTATAGATGATAACTAACCACTGTCCCTCCCAGGTGTCAGTATAGATGATAACTAACCACTGTCCCTCCCAGGTGTCAGTATAGATGATAACTAACCACTGTCCCTCCCAGGTGTCAGTATAGATGATAACTAACCACTGTCTCTCCCAGGTGTCAGTATAGATGATAACTAACCACTGTCCCTCCCAGGTGTCAGTATAGATGATAACTAACCACTGTCTCTCCCAGGTGTCAGTATAGATGATAACTAACCACTGTCTCTCCCAGGTGTCAGTATAGATGATAACTAACCACTGTCTCTCCCAGGTGTCAGTATAGATGATAACTAACCACTGTCCCTCCCAGGTGTCAGTATAGATGATAACTAACCACTGTCCCTCCCAGGTGTCAGTATAGATGATAATAACCACTGTCTCTCCCAGGTGTCAGTATAGATGATAATAACCACTGTCCCTCCCAGGTGTAAGTATAGATGATAACTAACCACTGTCCCTCCCAGGTGTCAGTATAGATGATAACTAACCACTGTCTCTCCCAGGTGTCAGTATAGATGATAACTAACAGCTGTCTCTCCCAGGTGTCAGTATAGATGATAAACTAACCACTGTCTCTCCCAGGTGTCAGTATAGAGTTCCTGTGTTTCCCAAGACCTGAGGAACCTATAGAACATGTCATGTCATGTCTACAGGCTCTCTGTACCCTACTGGACTCTCCCTGTGCCAGGACACACATCAGTGAAGACCAGGTAAAGATAACAGGAGGGAGGGGAGGGAGGGAGGGCAGGCAGGGTGGGAGGGGAGGGAGGAAGGGGGGGGAGGGAGAGAGGGAAGGGAGGGGGGAGGGAAGGAGAGGGAGGAAAGGAGGGGGCAGGGATGGAGGGAGGAGAGAGGAATGACTAATGTATATCATCACCAGACAGTAGAATGACTAATGTATATCATGTTCCAGAGGTGATGATCTATATCCGTTTCCCTCTCCACACACCATCTCTGTCTCTATCCGTTTCCCTCTCTACACACACACCATCTCTGTCTCTATCCGTTTCCTCTCCACACACCATCTCTGTCTCTATCCGTTTCCCTCTCCACACACACCATCTCTGTCTCTATCCGTTTCCCTCTCCACACACCATCTGTCTCTATCCGTTTCCCTCTCCACACACACCATCTCTGTCTCTATCCGTTTCCTCTCCACACACACCATCTCTGTCTCTATCCGTTTCCCTCTCCACACACCATCTCTGTCTCTATCCGTTTCCCTCTCCCACACACCATCTCTGTCTCTATCCGTTTCCCCCTCTCCACACACACCATCTCTGTCTCTATCCGTTTCCCTCTCTCCACACACACCATCTCTGTCTCTATCCGTTTCCCCTCTCCACACACCATCTCTGTCTCTATCCGTTTCCCTCTCTCCACACACACCATCTCTGTCTCTATCCGTTTCCCTCTCCACACACACCATCTCTGTCTCTATCCGTTTCCCTCTCTCCACACACACCATCTCTGTCTCTATCCGTTTCCTCTCTCCACACACACCATCTCTGTCTCTATCCGTTTCCCTCTCCACACACACCATCTCTGTCTCTATCCGTTTCCCCTCTCCCACACACCATCTCTGTCTCTATCCGTTTCCCTCTCTCCACACACACCATCTCTGTCTCTATCCGTTTCCCTCTCTCCACACACACCATCTCTGTCTCTATCCGTTTCCTCTCCACACACACCATCTCTGTCTCTATCCGTTTCCCCCTCTCCACACACACCATCTCTGTCTCTATCCGTTTCCCTCTCACACACACCATCTCTGTCTCTATCCGTTTCCCTCTCCCACACACCATCTCTGTCTCTATCCGTTTCCCTCTCTCCACACACACCATCTCTGTCTCTATCCGTTTCCTCTCTCCACACACACCATCTCTGTCTCTATCCGTTTCCCTCTCCACACACCATCTCTGTCTCTATCCGTTTCCCTCTCCCACACACCATCTCTGTCTCTATCCGTTTCCCTCTCCACACACACCATCTCTGTCTCTATCCGTTTCCTCTCTCCACACACACCATCTCTGTCTCTATCCGTTTCCCTCCACACACCATCTCTGTCTCTATCCGTTTCCCTCTCCACACACACCATCTCTGTCTATATCCGTTTCCCTCTCCACACCATCATCTCTCTATCCGTTTCCCTCTCTCCACACACACCATCTCTGTCTCTATCCGTTTCTCTCCATGTGTATAGAGGTCTATACAGGTTTCTCTTCATGTTGTAGTTGTTGGGTGTAGAGCTGACAGGCTGGGGGTCTAACCAGGTTTCGTGTTGTAGTTGTTGGGGTGTAGAGCTGACAGGCTGGGGGTCTAACCAGGTTTCGTGTTGTAGTTGTTGGGTGTAGAGCTGACAGGCTGGGGGTCTAATCCAGGTTTAATGTTGTAGTTGTTGGGTGTAGAGCTGACAGGCTGGGGGTCTAACCAGGTTTCAGTGTTGTAGTTGTTGGGGCAGAGCTGACAGGCTGGGGGTCTAACCAGGTTTCATGTTGTAGTTGTTAGGTGTAGAGCTGACAGGCTGGGGGTCTAACCAGGTTTCATGTTGTAGTTGTTGGGTGTAGAGCTGACAGGCTGGGGTCTAACCAGGTTTCATGTTGTAGTTGTTAGGTGTAGAGCTGCTCAACGTTCTCCACAGACTACTCCTGACCAGAGATCCTCCAGCCGTTCAGCTCCAAGTTACGGCTGGTGCAGGAGACGATCCGGGCTGCACAGGATCACCTGACACAGCAGAGAGACACACAGGGTCAGTTCTGACACGGGTCGCCATGCTGGTTCCCAGATACCTTTCTGCAGTTTCGTTAGGATATACCACTGAAATGTACATTAATTTAAAATCAATGTTTACCTGAAACCTAAATGGGCTCATGACTTCTGATTTGTCAAGTCCGGTCTCAGAATGTTCTCACCTCATGTTGATCTGCTCTACGTATCTCCCCCCCTCCAGGTAAGGAGGGTGGAGGGAGCAGGACGGTCGGTCTCTCCGGGAGAGGGAGGTGAGACTGGGAGCTGATCCCGGGAAGTCCCTCGTCTTCGCTGCCATGGAGCTTATGGTGTTCATCCTGGTTCGTCACTTACCCCAACTCAACACCAGGTAATATACGAATGTAGTATTTTAACAGGTAATATACGAATGTAGTATTTTAACAGGTAATATACGAATGTAGTATTTTAACAGGTAATATACGAATGTAGTATTTTAACAGGTAATATAGGAATGTAGTATTTTAACAGGTAATATACGAATGTAGTATTTTAACAGGTAATATACGAATGTAGTATTTTAACAGGTAATATACGAATGTAGTATTTTAACAGGTAATATACGAATGTAGTATTTTAACAGGTAATATACGAATGTAGTATTTTAAATATATGTTTTGTTTCTGTTGTAGCGTGTCGGGGTCGTTCTGTTGTAACGTGTCGGGGTCGTTCTGTTGTATCAGGGTCGTTCTGTATCAGGGTCGTTCTGTATTTGTTGTAACATATCAGGGTCGTTCTGTTGTAGCGGGTCGTTCTGTAGTAACGTGTCGGGGGTCGTTCTGTAGTAACGTGTCGGGTCGTTCTGTAGTAACGTGTCGGGTCGTTCTGTTGTAACGTGTCGGGTCGTTCTGTAGTAACGTGTCGGGTCGTTCTGTAGTAACGTGTCGGGGTCGTTCTGTAGTAACGTGTCGGGGTCGTTCTGTAGTAACGTGTCGGGGTCGTTCTGTTGTAACGTGTCGGGTCGTTCTGTTGTGTCGGGGTCGTTCTGTTGTATCAGGGTCGTTCTGTTGTATCAGGGTCGTTTCTGTATCAGGGTCGTTCTGTATTTGTTGTAACATATCAGGGTCGTTCTGTTGTAGCGGGTCGTTCTGTAGTAACGTGTCGGGGTCGTTCTGTAGTAACGTGTCGGGGTCGTTCTGTAGTAACGTGTCGGGGTCGTTCTGTTGTAACGTGTCGGGTCGTTCTGTAGTAACGTGTCGGGGTCGTTCTGTAGTAACGTGTCGGGGTCGTTCTGTTGTAACGTGTCGGGGTCGTTCTGTAGTAACGTGTCGGGGTCGTTCTGTTGTAACGTGTGGGGTCGTTCTGTTGTGTCGGGGTCGTTCTGTTGTATCGGGGTCGTTCTGTTGTATCAGGGTCGTTCTGTATCAGGGTCGTTCTGTATTTGTTGTAACATATCAGGGTCGTTCTGTTGTAGCGGGTCGATTCTGTAGTAACGTGTCGGGTCGTTCTGTTGTAACCTGTCGGGGTCGTTCTGTTGTATCAGGGTCGTTCTGTTGTATCAGGGTCGTTCTGTTGTGTCAGGGTCGTTCTGTATCAGGGTCGTTCTGTATTTGTTGTAACATATCAGGGTCGTTCTGTTGTATGAGGGTCGTTCTGTTGTGTCAGGGTCGTTCTGTATCAGTGTCGTTCTGTATTTGTTGTAACATATCAGGGTCGTTCTGTTGTAATACCCTGGTTATCCTGCTTGGAAGATTCTTGATTTCCTGCCTTTTTTTACCTGAAGTTTGCAACCCTAATAGTACAGCGTCTTTGGGTCATTGAAAAGCCCAAACTCATGTATTTTCATTCCCAGGGTGAACGAGTCCCCCAGCCACCTGCCCCTCCGACCCCAGCCTCGTCTGCCTGAGGAGAGCACCCGGCTGGTGGCTCACACCGTCTCTATACTGGCTGAACTGCCGTCGCTATGCTCCCCCGCAGGTAACACACAGACAAAAACACCTGACCACACAGACTCAGAATGTCTCCTGTAATTCATTGCCTTGTTGTTGTGGTTGGTGTGTAATACTGCTAATAGCAGAGTTCTAGTGTTCATCTCTCCGCCTTAGATTCAGTGTTGTGGTGTGTTATACTGCTAATAGATACTGCCTTAGATTCAGTGTTGTGGTGTGTAATACTGCTAATAGATACTGCCTTAGATTCAGTGTTGTGGTGTGTTATACTGCTAATAGATACTGCCTTAGATTCAGTGTTGTGGTGTGTAATACTGCTAATAGATACTGCCTTAGATTCAGTGTTGTGGTGTGTTATACTGCTAATAGATACTGCCTTAGATTCAGTGTTGTGGTGTGTTATACTGCTAATAGATACTGCCTTAGATTCAGTGTTGTGGTGTGTAATACTGCTAATAGATACTGCCTTAGATTCAGTGTTGTGGTGTGTTATACTGCTAATAGATACTGCCTTAGATTCAGTGTTGTGGTGTGTTATACTGCTAATAGATACTGCCTTAGATTCAGTGTTGTGGTGTGTTATACTGCTAATAGATACTGCCTTAGATTCAGTGTTGTGGTGTGTTATACTGCTAATAGATACTGCCTTAGATTCAGTGTTGTGGTGTGTTATACTGCTAATAGATACTGCCTTAGATTCAGTCTGGCTCAATGGCCTCTCTGCCGTTGGATCCCTCTCACCCTGGGTCTGTGGTTCTTATGTCTGAGACTGAAGCTTTCTGAGGATCAGATTATTCTGGAAATCGACTGAGTCACACTGGGTGTGAAACAACAGGAGAAGATTCAGTTAGGATGTCAGGGCCACTGAGAGATTAGGCAGGGATTTCAGGGCCACTGAGAGAGATTAGAGCAGGGATTTCAGGGCCACTGAGAGATTAGGGGCAGGGATTTCAGGGCCTGAGAGATTAGGGGCAGGGATTTCAGGACACAGAGATTAGGGGCAGGGATTTCAGGGCCACAGAGATTAGGGGCAGGGATTTCAGGGCCACTGACAGATTAGGGCAGGGATTTCAGGACCACAGAGATTAGGGACAGGGATTTCAGGGCCACAGAGATTAGGGGCATGGATTTCAGGGCTACTGACAGATTAGGGACAGGGATTTCAGGGCTACTGACAGATTAGGGACAGGGATTTCAGGGCTACTGACAGATTAGGGACAGGGATTTCAGGGCTACTGACAGATTAGGGACAGGGATTTCAGGGCTACTGACAGATTAGGGACAGGGATTTCAGGGCTACTGACAGATTAGGGACAGGGATTTCAGGGCTACTGACAGATTAGGGACAGGGATTTCAGGGCTACTGACAGATTAGGGACAGGGATTTCAGGGCTACTGACAGATTAGGGACAGGGATTTCAGGGCTACTGACAGACTGGGACAGGGATTTCAGGGCTACTGACAGATTAGGGACAGGGATTTCAGGGACACTGACAGATTAGGGACAGGGATTTCAAGGCTACTGACAGATTAGGGACATGGATTTCAGGGCTACTGACAGATTAGGGACAGGGATTTCAGGGCTACTGACAGATTAGCGACAGGGATTTCAGGGCTACTGACAGATTAGCGACAGGGATTTCAGGGCCATTGACAGATTAGGGACAGGGATTAGGGACAGGGATTTCAGGGCTACTGACAGATTAGGGACAGGGATTTCAGGGCCACTGACAGATTAGCAACAGGGATTTCAGGGCTACTGACAGACTAGGGACAGGGATTTCAGGGCTACTGACAGATTAGGGGCAGGGATTTCAGGGCTACTGACAGATTATGGACAGGGATTTCAGGGCTACTGACAGACTAGGGACAGGGAATCACAGGGCTACTGACAGATTAGGGACAGGGATTTCAGGGCTACTGACAGATTAGGGACAGGGATTTCCAGGACTACTGACAGACTAGGGACAGGGAATCACAGGGCTACTGACAGATTAGGGACAGGGATTTCAGGGCTACTGACAGATTAGGGACAGGGATTTCAGGGCTACTGACAGATTAGGGACAGGGATTTCAGGGCTACTGACAGATTAGGGACAGGGATAACATTATGTTTATAGAACAGGGATTAGGGACAGGGATTAGGGACAGGGATTAGGGACAGGGATAACATTATGTTTATAGAACAGGGATTAGGGACAGGGATTAGGGACAGGGATTAGGGACAGGGATTAGGGACAGAGATTTCAGGGCTACTGACAGATTAGGACAGGGATTTCAGGGCTACTGGCAGATTAGGGACAGGGATTTCAGGGCTACTGACAGATTAGGGACAGGGATAACATTATGTTTATAGAAAGGGTCTGTTTGCCTTGTTGACATGTAGCAGGTGCATTCTGCAATGGTTTATGCCGTCCAATCGTCATTTCAATTGGTGTGTGATGGAGTGAAGGATTACATTTTCAACGGCAGACCTTTCAGCTCGGAGGTTTGAACCTTCCGGTTACTGAGTCCAACGCTCTTACCACTAGGCTACCCTGCCGCCCCTAAAGAGATACAAGTCTCTGTCTCTCTGTCATTCTTCATTACTAAAGGATACAAGTATCATTCCTCATTACTGAAAGATACAAGTCTGTCTCTCTCTCATTCCTCGTACTGAAAGATACAAGTCTGTCTCTCTCTCATTCCTCATTACTGAAAGATACAAGTCTGTCTCTCTGTCATTCCTCATTACTGAAAGATACAAGTCTGTCTCTCTCTCATTCCTCATTACTGAAAGATACAAGTCCGTCTCTCTCTATCATTCCTCATTACTGAAGGATACAAGTCTGTCTCTCTGTCATTCCTCATTACTGAAAGATACAAGTCTGTCTCTCTCATTCCTCATTACTGAAAGATACAAGTCTGTCTCTCTCTCATTCCTCATTACTGAAAGATACAAGTCTGTCTCTCTCTCATTCCTCATTACTGAAAGATACAAGTCTGTCTCTCTCTCATTCCTCATTACTGAAAGATACAAGTCCGTCTCTCTCTCATTCCTCATTACTGAAGGATACAAGTCTGTCTCTCTGTCATTCCTCATTACTGAAAGATACAAGTCTCTCTCTCTCTCTCTCATTCCTCATTACTGAAAGATACAAGTCTGTCTCTCTCTCATTCCTCATTACTGAAAGATACAAGTCTGTCTCTCTCTCATTCCTCATTACTGAAAGATACAAGTCCGTCTCTCTCTCATTCCTCGTACTGAAGGATACAAGTCTGTCTCTCTGTCATTCCTCATTGCTGAAAGATACAAGTCTGTCTCTCTGTCATTCCTCATTACTGAAAGATACAAGTCTGTCTCTCTCTCATTCCTCATTACTGAAGGATACAAGTCTGTCTCTCTCTCATTCCTCATTACTGAAAGATACAAGTCTGTCTCTCTCTCATTCCTCATTACTGAGAACGGTAAGTCTGTCTCTCTCATTCCTCATTACTGAAGATACAAGTCTGTCTCTCTCTCATTCCTCATTACTGAAAGATACAAGTCTGTCTCTCTCTCTCATTCCTCATTACTGAAGGATACAAGTCTGTCTCTCTGTCATTCCTCATTACTGAAAGATACAAGTCTGTCTCTCTGTCATTCCTCATTACTGAAATATACAAGTCTCTCTCTGTCATTCCTCATTACTGAAAGATACAAGTCTCTCTCTCTCTCTGTCATTCCTCATGTCTGTCATCGCCCCCCCCACCCCCCTCCCCCACCCACAGGCAGCATGACCATTCTCCCGACTGTTCTCTTCCTGATAACCGGGGTCCTGAAGGAGACGGCTGTGAAGACACCTGATAACCCATACCCCTGCCAGTCTCAGGTACACACACACACACACACACACACACACACACACACACACACACACACACACACACACACACACACACACACACACACACACACACACAAAACATTTATAAAGACACCTGATAACTCCCATGCCTACCACAGTCTCAGATACACACACACACAAAACATTTATAAAGACAACTAGAATAACTCCATACCCCTGCCAGTCTCCCAGGTACACACACACACACAAAAAAAACATTTATAGACCCCTGACAACTCCATACCCCTGCCAGTCTCAGGTACACACACACACACACACACACACACACACACACACACACACACACACACAAAACATTTATAAAGACACCTGATAACTCCATACCCCTGCCAGTCTCAGGTACACACACACACACACACACACAAAACATTTATAAAGACTCTGATAACTCCCATACCCCTGCCAGTCTCAGGTACACACACACACACACACACACACACACACACACACACACACACACACAAAACATTTATAAAGACCCTGACAACTCCATCCCCCTGCCTGTCTCAGCTGCTCTACAGGGTATAAAGACCATCATCACCTCTCCTTTGGGCTGAAGACTCCTCAGTGGACAGGACTGATTAGGGTAGTCTGGCTTCTGTTCTAGAATATTCTCAACCAGGTAACATACACACTGTTCTAGAATATTCTCAATAAATAACACACACACTGTTCTAGAATATTCTCAACCAGGTAACATACACACTGTTCTAGAATATTCTCAACCAGGTAACATACACACGGTTCTAGAATATTCTCAACCAGGTAACATACACACTGTTCTAGAATATTCTCAACCAGGTAACACACACACGGTTCTAGAATATTCTCAACCAGGTAACATACACTGTTCTAGAATATTCTCAACCAGGTAACACACACACGGTTCTAGAATATTCTCCACCAGGTAACATACACACACTGTTCTAGAATATTCTCAACCAGATAACACACGGTTCTAGAATATTCTCCACCAGGTAACATACACTGTTCTAGAATATTCTCCTCCAAATAACACACACACTGTTCTAGAATATTCTCCACCAGGTAACACACACACTGTTCTAGAATATTCTCCACCAGGTAACACACACACTGTTCTAGAATATTCTCCCGCAGGTAACACACACGGTTCTAGAATATTCTCCACACCAGGTAACACACACACTGTTCTAGAATATTCTCCACCATTAACACACACACTGTTCTAGAATATTCTCCACCAGATAACATACACACTGTTCTAGAATATTCTCAACCAGGTAACACACACACACACTGTTCTAGAATATTCTCCATAGATAACATACACAGTGTTCTAGAATATTCTCCGCAGGTAACATACACACTGTTCTAGAATATTCTCCACCAGGTAACATACACACTGTTCTAGAATATTCTCAACCAGGTAACATACACACGGTTCTAGAATATTCTCCACCAGGTAACATATACACTGTTCTGAATATTCTCCACCAGGTAACATACACACTGTTCTAGAATATTCTCCACCAGGTAACACACACACACAGTGTTCTAGAATATTCTCCACCAGGTAACACACACACAGTGTTCTAGAATATTCTCCACCAGGTAGTACACACACAGTGTTCTAGAATATTCTCCACCAGGTAACATACACACTGTTCTAGAATATTCTCCACCAGGTAATAACACACTGTTCTAGAATATTCTCCACCAGGTAACACACACACTGTTCTAGAATATTCTCCACCAGATTAACACACACACTGTTCTAGAATATTCTCAACCAGGTAACACACACACACTGTTCTAGAATATTCTCCACCAGATAACATACACAGTGTTCTAGAATATTCTCCACCAGGTAACATACACACTGTTCTAGAATATTCTCTCACCAGGTAACACACACACTGTTCTAGAATATTCTCAACCAGGTAACATACACACTGTTCTAGATATTCTCCACCGAGGAATAACATACACACTGTTCTAGAATATTCTCCACCAGATTTAACACACACACTGTTCTAGAATATTCTCAACCAGGTAACACACACACTGTTCTAGAATATTCTCCACCAGGTAACATACACACACACTGTTCTAGAATATTCTCCACCAGAGTAACATACACACTGTTCTAGAATATTCTCCACCAGGTAACACACACACTGTTCTAGAATATTCTCAACCAGGTAACACACACACACTGTTCTAGAATATTCTCCACCGAGGTACTTACACACACTGTTCTAGAATATTCTCCACCAGGTAACACACACTGTTCTAGAATATTCTCAACCAGGTAACATACACACTGTTCTAGAATATTCTCCACCAGATAACATATACACTGTTCTAGAATATTCTCAAGCCAGGTAACATACACTGTTCTAGAATATTCTCCACCAGAGTAACATACACACTGTTCTAGAATATTCTCAACCAGGTAACACACACACACACTGTTCTAGAATATTCTCCTGGAGGTAACATACACTGTTCTAGAATATTCTCCACCAGGTAACACACACACACACACTGTTCTAGAATATTCTCCACAAGGTAAACACACACACACACTGTTCTAGGAATATTCTCACCAGGTAACATACACACTGTTCTAGAATATTCTCCACCAGGTAACACACACTGTTCTAGAATATTCTCCATAGAGGTAAACACACACTGTTCTAGAATATTCTCCACCAGGTAACATACACACTGTTCTAGAATATTCTCCACCAGGTAACACACACACTGTTCTAGAATATTCTCCACCAGGTAACATACACACTGTTCTAGGATATTCTCCACCAGGTAACATACACACTGTTCTAGAATATTCTCCAGAAGTCAACACACACACTGTTCTAGAATATTCTCCACCAGGTAACACACACACTGTTCTAGAATATTCTCCGCGAGAGTAACACACACACTGTTCTAGAATATTCTCCACCAGGTAACACACACTGTTCTAGATATTTCTCAACCAGGTAACATACACACTGTTCTAGAATATTCTCCACCAGGTAACACACACACACAGTGTTCTAGAATATTCTCCACCAGGTAACACACACACACTGTTCTAGAATATTTCTCCACCAGGTAACATACACAGTGTTCTAGAATATTCTCCACCAGGTAACATACACACTGTTCTAGATATTCTCAACCAGGTAACATACACACTGTTCTAGAATATTCTCCACCAGTGTATATACACACTGTTCTAGAATATTCTCCACCAGGTGGCTTACACTGTTCTGGAGATATTCTCCGCAGGTAAAACATACACACTGTTCTAGAATATTCTCCACCAGGTAACATACACACTGTTCTAGGAGATATTCTCCCCAGAGTAACATACACACTGTTCTGGATATTCTCCGCGAGACAACATACACTGTTCTAGATATTTCTCCACCAGGTAACACACACGCTGTTCTGGAATGTTCTCCGCAGACAACACACACACATACACACTGTTCTGGAATGTTCTCCTGGCTTTTCTACACACGCTGTTCTAGAGATATTCTCAACCAGGTAACATGCACTGTTCTGGAATGTTCTCCACCAGATAACATACACACTGTTCTAGAGATAACCTCAACCAGATAACACACACACACACTGTTCTAGAATATTCTCCACCAGATAACACACACACACACTGTTCTAGAATGTTCTCACCGTTAACACACACACACACTGTTCTAGAATATTCTCCACCAGGTAACACACACACTGTTCTAGAATATTCTCCACCAGGTAACATACACACTGTTCTAGAATATTCTCCACCGGAGTAACATACACACTGTTCTAGAATGTTCTCCACCAGGTAACACACACACACTGTTCTAGAATATTCTCAGCCAGTAACACACACACATACACACTGTTTTGGGATGTTCTCCACCAGGCAACACACTGTTCTGGAATGTTCTCAGCCAGATAACACACACATACCACTGCTGTTCTAGAGATATTCTCTCCACCAGGTAACATACACTGTTCTAGAAGATATTCTCCACCAGATACACACATACACTGTTCTAGAATGTTCTCCACCAGGTAACTTACACTGTTCTAGAATGTTCTCCAGATGTAACACACATGTTCTAGAATGTTCTCCACCAGGTGAAAACACACACTGTTCTGAGATGTTCTCAACCAGATAACTTATACACACTGTTCTAGAATATTCTCAACCAGGTAACACACACACTGTTCTAGAATGTTCTCAACCAGGTAACACACACTGTTCTAGAATATTCTCAACCAGGTAACATACACACTGTTCTAGAATATTCTCAACCAGTTAACATACACTGTTCTAGATATTCTCCATGAATTAACACACACTGTTCTAGGATATTCTCCACCAGGCCAACATACACACTGTTCTAGAATATTCTCCACCAGGTAACACACACTGTTCTGGATATTTCTCCACCAGGTAACTGCACACACTGTTCTAGAATATTTCTCCACCAGGTAACATACACACTGTTCTGAGGATATTCTCACCAGGTATTACACACACACACTGTTCTAGAGATGTTCTATCACCAGGTAACACACACACTGTTCTAGAGATATTCTCAACCAGGTAACATACACACTGTTCTAGATATTCTCCACCAGATAGCATACACACTGTTCTAGAATATTCTCCACCAGGTAACATACACACTGTTCTAGGATATTCTCCACCAGGTAACACACACACTGTTCTAGAATATTCTCCACCAGATAACACACACTGTTCTAGAATATTCTCCACCAGGTAACACACACACACTGTTCTAGAATATTCTCCACCAGGTAACATACACACTGTTCTAGAATATTCTCAACCAGGTAACACACACACACTGTTCTAGAATATTCTCCACCAGGTAACACACACACTGTTCTAGGATATTCTCCCCAGGTAACATACACACTGTTCTAGATGTTCTCAACCAGATAACACACACACACACACTGTTCTAGAATGTTCTCCACCCAGGTGGCACACACACACACTGTTCTGGAATATTCTCCACCAGGTAACACACACACTGTTCTAGGAATATTCTCCACCAGGATTCTACACACTGTTCTAGAATATTCTCAAGCCAAATCCAACATACACTTTTCTAGAATATTCTCAGCCAGGTAACACACACACTGTTCTAGAATATTCTCCACCAGGTAACACACACACTGTTCTAGAATATTCTCCACCAGGTAACATACACACTGTTCTAGAATATTCTCAACCCAGGTAACACACACACACACTGTTCTAGAATATTCTCAACCAGGTAACACACACACACACTGTTCTAGAATATTCTCAGCCAGATAACATATACACACTGTTCTAGAGATATTCTCCACCAGGTAACACACACTGTTCTAGAATATTCTCAACCAGGTAATTGCTTACACACACTGTTCTAGGATATTCTCCACCAGAGTAACACACACACTGTTCTAAATGTTCTCCACCAGGTAACATACACACTGTTCTAGAATATTCTCCCCAGGTAACATACACACTGTTCTAGAATATTCTCCACCAGGTAACACACACACTGTTCTAGATATTCTCAGCCAGGTAACATACACACTGTTCTAGAATATTCTCCACCAGGTAACACACACACGGTTCTAGAATATTCTCCACCAGTTAACACACACACACTGTTCTAGAATATTCTCCATCCAGGTAACACACACACTGTTCTAGAATATTCTCCACCAGGTACACACACACTGTTCTAGAATATTCTCCACCCAGGTAACACACACACTGTTCTAGAATATTCTCCACCAGTTAACACACACACACGGTTCTAGAATATTCTCAACCAGGTAACATACACACTGTTCTAGAATATTCTCCACCAGGTAACATACACACTGTTCTAGAATATTCTCCACCCAGTAACACACACACTGTTCTAGAATATTCTCCACCAGGTAACATACACACTGTTCTAGAATATTCTCCACCAGGTAACATACACACTGTTCTAGAATATTCTCCACCAGGTAACACACACACACTGTTCTAGAATATTCTCCACCAGGTAACACACACTGTTCTAGAATATTCTCCACCAGGTAACATACACACTGTTCTAGAATGTTCTCCACCAGGTAACATACACACTGTTCTAGAATATTCTCAACCAGGTAACACACACACACACTGTTCTAGAATATTCTCCACCAGGTAACATACACAGTGTTCTGAATATTCTCCACCAGGTAACACACACAGTGTTCTAGAATATTCTCCACCAGGTAACATACACACTGTTCTAGAATATTCTCCACCAGGTAACACACACACTGTTCTAGAATATTCTCCACCAGGTAACACACACACTGTTCTAGAATATTCTCCACCAGATAACACACACTGTTCTAGAATATTCTCAACCAGGTACACACACACACTGTTCTAGAGATATTCTCCACCAGATAACATACACAGTGTTCTGGAATGTTCTCCACCAGATAACATGCACTGTTCTAGGATATTCTCCACCAGTTTCCCCACACACTGTTCTAGAATGTTCTCTGACCAGATTAACATACACACTGTTCTAGAATATTCTCCACCAGGATAACATACACACTGTTCTAGAGATATTCTCCATAACACACACACTGTTCTAGAGATATTTCTCAACCAGAACACACACTGTTCTAGAGATATTCTCCACCAGGGTAACATACACACACACTGTTCTAGAATGTTCTCCACCAGGTAACATACACACTGTTCTAGAATGTTCTCCACCCGGATAACACACACTGTTCTAGAATATTCTCAACCAGATAACACACACACACTGTTCTGGAATGTTCTCCACCAGATAACACACACTGTTCTGGAGATATTCTCCACCAGATGACACACACTGTTCTGGAGATATTCTCAACCAGGTAACATACACTGTTCTAGAGATATTCTCCACCAGGTCAACATACACACTGTTCTGGAATATTCTCAACCAGATAACATACACACTGTTCTAGAGATATTCTCCACCAGGTAACATACACACTGTTCTAGATATTCTCAACCAGATAACACACACACACACTGTTCTAGATATTCTCCACCAGATAACATACACACTGTTCTAGGATATTCTCCACCAGATAACACACACACACACACTGTTCTAGAATATTCTCCACCAGTGTACACACACACACTGTTCCTAGAATGTTCTCCACCAGGTAACATACACACTGTTCTGGAATATTCTCCACCAGGTAACACACACACACTGTTCTGAGAGATATTCTCCACCAGATAACACACACACTGTTCTAGATATTCTCCACCAGGTCAACATACACACTGTTCTGGAATGTTCTCCACCAGATAACACACACACTGTTCTGGAATATTCTCCACCAGATAACATACACACTGTTCTAGAATGTTCTCCATCCAGATAACATACACGCTGTTCTGGAGATGTTCTCCACCAATTAACACACACACTTTGTTCTGAGATATTCTCCACCAGATTTAACACACACTGTTCTAGAATGTTCTCCACCCAGACAACTTGCACACGCTGTTCTAGAGATATTCTCCACCAGATAACACACACACTGTTCCTGGAATGTTCTCAGCCAGGTGGCAATACACACTGTTCCTGGGATATTCTCCCGAAAAGATGACAACACGGTGTTCTGGAATATTCTCCACCAGACAACACACACTGTTCTAGAATGTTCTCCACCAGATTCTAACATACACAGTGTTCCTAGAGATATTCTCCACCAATTAACATACACACTGTTCTAGAATATTCTCAACCAGGTAACATACACACTGTTCTAGAATATTCTCCATAGACAACATATACACACTGCTGTTCTGGAATGTTCTCCACCAGATAACACACACACTGTTCTAGAATGTTCTCCACCAGACAACATACACTGTTCTGGAGATATTCTCCACCAGATAACATACACACTGTTCTGAATGATATTCTCCACCAGATAACATACACACTGTTCTGGAGATATTCTCCACCAGTAACATACACTGTTCTAGAATATTCTCCACCAGGTAACACACACACTGTTCTAGAATATTCTCCACCAGGTGGCTTTTTATACACACTGTTCTAGGATATTCTCCACCAGGTCACACACTGTTCTAGAGATATTCTCAGCCAGGTAACATACACACTGTTCTGGAATGTTCTCACCAGGTAACATACACACTGTTCTGGATATGTTCTCAACCAGATTAACACACACACACTGTTCTGAGAATGTTCTCCACCAGATCAACACACACACACACTGTTCTGGATATTCTCCACCAGGTAACACACACACACTGTTCTGGAATGTTCTCCACCAGGTGTACACACACTGTTCTGGAATGTTCTCCACCAGATTAACATACACTGTTCTAGAATATTCTCCACCAGATAACATACACACTGTTCTAGAGATATTCTCCACCAGGTAACACACACACTGTTCTAGATATTCTCAACCAGGTAACACACACACATACACACTGTTCTGGATATTCTCCACCAGATAACACACACACTGTTCTAGAATATTCTCAATACCAACACACATACACACTGTTCTGGAATATTCTCCACACTGTTCAGGATATTCTCCGAATTGACACATACACACTGTTCTGAGATGTTCTCCACCAGGTAACACACACACATACACTGTTCCTGGAGATGTTCTCCACAAGTAAACACACACTGTTCTGGAATATTCTCCACCAGGTAGAATATTCTCACACACACTGTTCTAGAGATATTCTCCGCCAGGTAACACACACACTGTTCTAGAGATGTTCTCCAGCCAGGTAACATACACACACTGTTCTAGAATGTTCTCAACCAGGTAACACACACACTGTTCTGAGATATTCTCCACCAGATATTACACACACTGTTCTAGAATATTCTCCACCAGGTAACATACACACTGTTCTAGGATATTCTCAACCAGTTAACATACACACTGTTCTAGAGATATTCTCCATAATTAACACACACACTGTTCTAGAATATTCTCCACCAGGTAACATACACACTGTTCTAGATATTCTCCACCAGGTAACACACACTGTTCTGGAATATTCTCCACCAGGTTAACACACACTGTTCCAGGATATTCTCCACCAGGTAACATACACACTGTTCTAGGATATTCTCCACCAGGTAACACACACACACTGTTCTGGAGATATTCTCCACCAGACAACACACGCTGTTCTGGAGATGTTCTCAGCCAGATAACATACACACTGTTCTGAGATATTCTCCGCAGACAACATACACACTGTTCTAGAATGTTCTCCACCAGATCTTTATACACACTGTTCTGGAATATTCTCCACCAGGTAACACTGTTCTGGAGATATTCTCCGCAGGTAACACACACACTTTCTCTGGATCATTCTCCTTTAGTTAACACACACTGTTTCTGGGATGTTCTCCACCAGGTAACATACACACTGTTCTAGGATATTCTCAACCAGAAAACTTACACACACACACTGTTCTGGGAGATATTCTCCGCAGATTAACACACACACGCTGTTCTAGAATATTCTCCACCAGGTAACATACACACTGTTCTGAGATATTCTCAACCAGGTAACACACACACACTTTGTTCTAGAGATATTCTCCACCAGGTAACACTTACACACACTGTTCTAGAATGTTCTCCACCAGGATAACACACACACTGTTCTGGAATGTTCTCCACCAGGTAACACACACACTGTTCTGAGATATTCTCAACCAGATGTAATACACTTTTCTAGGATATTCTCATTGCCAGGTAACACACTGTTTCTCAGAGATATTCCTCCACCGATAACACACACACTGTTCTGAGATATTCTCCACCAGGTGGCATACACACTGTTCTGAATGTTCTCAACCAGGAACACACACACACACTGTTCTGGAATGTTCTCAGCCAGAATTAACGCACACACACACTGTTCTGAATCAATTTCTCAACCAGGTGTATACTGTTCTAGAGATATTCTCCACCAGGTAACACACACTGTTCTAGAATATTTCTCAACCAGGTAAACACACACTGTTCTGGAATATTCTCCACCAGTGTACACTGTTTCTAGAATATTCTCCATAATTACATATACACTGTTCAGAATATTCTCACCAGGTAACATACACACTGTTCCTGGGAATATTCTCCACCAGATAACACACACTGTTCTAGAATATTCTCAGCCAGGTAACATACACACTGTTCCTAGAGATATTCTCCACCCAGATAACACACACACGGTTCTAGAATATTCTCCACCAGTTAACACACACACACTGTTCTAGATATTCTCCATCCAGATAACACACACACTGTTCTAGAATATTCTCCACCAGGTAACATACACACTGTTCTAGAATATTCTCCACCAGGTAACACACACACTGTTCTAGAATATTCTCCACCAGTTAACACACACACACGGTTCTAGAATATTCTCAACCAGACCAACATACACACTGTTCTAGAATATTCTCCACCAGGTAACATACACACTGTTCTAGAATATTCTCACCAGATAACACACACACTGTTCTAGAGATATTCTCCACAGGTAACATACACACTGTTCTGGAGATATTCTCCACCAGATAACATACACACACTGTTCTAGATATTCTCCACCAGGTAACACACACACACTGTTCTGGAATATTCTCCACCAGATAACACACACACTGTTCTGGATATTCTCCACCAGATTAACATACACTGTTCTGGAATGTTCTCCGCAAAGATGAACATACACTGATTCTAGATATTCTCAGCCAGGTACACACGCACGCTGTTCTGGAGATGTTCTCCGCCAGGTCAACACACACGCTGTTCTGGAATGTTCTCCACCCAGGTAGCTTGTATACACACTGTTGTGAGGATATTCTCCACCAGATATTTAATACACACACTGTTCTAGATATTCTCCATAGTTAACATATACTGTTCTAGAATATTCTCCACCAGATGTTTATATACACACTGTTTCTGGGATATTCTCAACCAGGGTGAAAACATACACACTGTTCTGAGATATTTATCATAGATATTACCACACACACTGGTGAGAATATTCTCCACCAGGTAACACACACACACACTGTTCCTAGAATATTCTCCACCAGGTAACACACTGTTCTAGAATGTTCTCCATGAATTGTACACACACACTGTTCTGGAATATTCTCCACCAGGTAACATGCACACTTTGTTCTAGAGATATTCTCCACCAGGTAACTTACACACACACTGTTTCTGGAATGTTCTCCACCCAGATAACACACACACACTGTTCTGGAGATATTCTCCACAGGTAACATACACTGTTCCTGAGATATTCTCCACCAGATGACATGCACACTGTTCTAGGATATTCTCAGCCAGATTAACACACACGGTTCTAGGAATATTCTCCACCAGGTAACATACACACGGTTCTAGAATATTCTCAACCAGGTAACATACACACGGTTCTAGAAGGATTCCTGGTAGCCAGGTGTTTCCCATCTTCCCATTGTGTCAGGATGCTGTGTCGGTGGCTGTCCAGCCGTGGCCTGCTGATAATGTTGTAATTGACCTTTAATGCGTGTTCCTCAGATGAGTCTCGTCCCAACATGGATGAGGTCAGTATGCTGACAGCCATGACCCTCTTCCTGCTGTCTGCCAGTTCAGAGGTCATAGGAGTCACTGTGCTGCAGCAGGGTTGTATGGAACGCTATAGGAACGCACTCCTCTCCTCTGACCCCTGGGTACGCACACACACACACACACACACCGCCTCATCTCCTCTGACCCCTGGGTACGCACACACACACACACACACACACACCGCCTCATCTCCTCTGACCCCTGGGTATGCACACACACACACACACACACACCGCCTCGTCTCCTCTGACCCCTGGGTACGCACACACTCCACACACACCGCCTCGTCTCCTCTGACCCCTGGGTCACACACACACACACACACCACCTCATCTCCTCTGACCCCTGGGTACGCACACACACACACACCACCTCGTCTCCTCTGAACCCTGAGGACTCATGCACACAGGCACACACACACACACCGCCTCGTCTCCTCTGACCCCTGGGTACTCACGCACACACACACACACCACCTCGTCTCCTCTGAACCCTGAGGACTCATGCACACAGGCACACACACACACACCGCCTCGTCTCCTCTGACCCCTGGGTACTCACGCACACACACACACACACACCTCGTCTCCTCTGACCCCTGGGTACGCACACACACACACACACACACCGCCTCGTCTCCTCTGACCCCTGGGTACGCACACACACACACACACACACCGCCTCATCTCCTCTGACCCCTGGGTACGCACACACACACACACACACACCGCCTCCTCTCCTCTGACCCCTGGGTACGCACACACACACACACACCGCCTCATCTCCTCTGACCCCTGGGTACGCACACACACACACACACACCCCCTCATCTCCTCTGACCCCTGGGTACGCACACACACACACACACACCGCCTCATCTCCTCTGACCCCCGGGTATGCACACACACACACACACACACACACCGCCTCGTCTCCTCTGACCCCTGGGTACGCACACACACACTCACACACACCGCCTCGTCTCCTCTGACCCCTGGGTACGCACACACACACACACACCGCCTCGTCTCCTCTGACCCCTGGGTACACACACACACACACACACCACCTCATCTCCTCTGACCCCTGGGTACTCACGCACACACACACACACACCACCTCGTCTCCTCTGACCCCTGGGTACTCACGCACACACACACCACCACCTCGTCTCCTCTGACCCCTGGGTACTCACGCACACACACACACACACCACCTCATCTCCTCTGACCCCTGGGTACTCACGCACACACACACACACACCACCTCATCTCCTCTGACCCCTGGGTACTCACGCACACACACACACCACCTCATCTCCTCTGACCCCTGGGTACTCACGCACACACACACACCACCTCATCTCCTCTGACCCCTGGGTACTCACGCACACACACACACACACCACCTCGTCTCCTCTGACCCCTGGGTACTCACGCACACACACACACCACCTCGTCTCCTCTGACCCCTGGGTACTCACGCACACACACACACACACCACCTCATCTCCTCTGACCCCTGGGTACTCACGCACACACACACACACACCACCTCATCTCCTCTGACCCCTGGGTACTCACGCACACACACACACACACCACCTCATCTCCTCTGACCCCTGGGTACTCACGCACACACACACACCACCTCATCTCCTCTGACCCCTGGGTACTCACGCACACACACACACACACCACCTCATCTCCTCTGACCCCTGGGTACTCACGCACACACACACACCACCTCATCTCCTCTGACCCCTGGGTACTCACGCACACACACACACACACCACCTCATCTCCTCTGACCCCTGGGTACTCACGCACACACACACACACACCACCTCATCTCCTCTGACCCCTGGGTACTCACGCACACACACACACCACCTCATCTCCTCTGACCCCTGGGTACTCACGCACACACACACACCACCTCATCTCCTCTGACCCCTGGGTACTCACGCACACACACACACACACCACCTCGTCTCCTCTGACCCCTGGGTACTCACGCACACACACACACCACCTCGTCTCCTCTGACCCCTGGGTACTCACGCACACACACACACACACCACCTCATCTCCTCTGACCCCTGGGTACTCACGCACACACACACACACACCACCTCATCTCCTCTGACCCCTGGGTACTCACGCACACACACACACCACCTCATCTCCTCTGACCCCTGGGTACTCACGCACACACACACACCACCTCATCTCCTCTGACCCCTGGGTACTCACGCACACACACACACACACCACCTCATCTCCTCTGACCCATGGGTACTCACGCACACACACACGCCACCTCATCTCCTCTGACCCCTGGGTACTCACGCACACACACACGCACTGCTTCACTAAAGTGTTGAACTCCTCTGACCCCTTTAATGTCTATTGTCTCTTTTCTTTATCCCCCCCACCAGTCTCCATTTGTCCC
>NW_026290314.1:0-72969 GCF_023373465.1 Oncorhynchus keta
CCCTGTCTACTGTCAGACTAGAGAAGTCCACTAAGTTGTATTGGTCCCTGTCTACTGTCAGACTAGAGAAGTCCACTAAGTTGTATTGGTCCCTGTACTGTACTGTCAGACTAGAGAAGTCCACTAAGTTGTATTGGTCCCTGTCTACTGTCAGACTAGAGAAGTCCACTAAGTTGTATTGGTCCTGTCTACTGTCAGACTAGAAGTCCACTAAGTTGTATTCATCCTGTCTACTGTCAGTCTAGAAGTCCACTAAGTTGTATTGGTCCCTGTCTACTGTCAGTCTAGAGAAGTCCACTAAGTTGTATTGGTCCCTGTCTACTGTCAGGCTAGAGAAGTCCACTAAGTTTTATTGCTCCCTGTCTACTGTCAGACTAGAGAAGTCCACTAAGTTGTATTGGTCCCTGTCTACTGTCAGTCTAAAGAAGTCCACTAAGTTGTATTCGTCCCTGTGTACTGTCAGTCTAGAGAAGTCCACTAAGTTGTATTTGTCCCTGTCTACTGTCAGACTAGAGAAATCCACTAAGTTGTATTGGTCCCTGTCTACTGTCAGTCTAGAGAAGTCCACTAAGTTGTATTGGTCCCTGTGTACTGTCAGACTAGAGAAATCCACTAAGTTGTATTGGTCCCTGTCTACTGTCAGACTAGAGAAGTCCACTAAGTTGTATTTGTCCCTGTCTACTGTCAGACTAGAGAAGTCCACTAAGTTGAATTGGTCCCTGTCTACTGTCAGTCTAGAGAAGTCCACTAAGTTGTATTGGTCCCTGTCTACTGTCAGTCTAGAGAAGTCCACTAAGTTGTATTCATCCCTGTCTACTGTCAGTCTAGAAGTCCACTAAGTTGTATTTGTCCCTGTCTACTGTCAGACTAGAAGTCCACTAAGTTGTATTGGTCCCTGTCTACTGTCAGACTAGAGAAGTCCACTAAGTTGTATTGGTCCCTGTCTACTGTCAGACTAGAGAAGTCCACTAAGTTGTATTGGTCCCTGTGTACTGTCAGACTAGAGAAGTCCACTAAGTTGTATTGGTCCCTGTCTACTGTCAGTCTAGAGAAGTCCACTAAGTTGTATTCATCCCTGTCTACTGTCAGTCTAGAGAAGTCCACTAAGTTGTATTGGTCCCTGTGTACTGTCAGTCTAGAGAAGTCCACTAAGTTGTATTGGTCCCTGTGTACTGTCAGTCTAGAGAAGTCCACTAAGTTGTATTTGTCCCTGTCTACTGTCAGACTAGAGAAGTCCACTAAGTTGTATTGGTCCCTGTGTACTGTCAGTCTAGAGAAGTGTACTAAGTTGTATTGGTCCCTGTGTACTGTCAGTCTAGAGAAGTCCACTAAGTTGTATTGGTCCCTGTGTACTGTCAGACTAGAGAAGTCCACTAAGTTGTATTTGTCCCTGTCTACTGTCAGACTAGAGAAGTCCACTAAGTTGTATTGGTCCCTGTGTACTGTCAGACTAGAGAAGTCCACTAAGTTGTATTTGTCCCTGTGTACTGTCAGACTAGAGAAGTCCACTAAGTTGTATTCATCCCTGTCTACTGTCAGACTAGAGAAGTCCACTAAGTTGTATTCATCCCTGTCTACTGTCAGACTAGAGAAGTCCACTAAGTTGTATTCATCCCTGTGTACTGTCAGACTAGAAGTCCACTAAGTTGTATTCATCCCTGTCTACTGTCAGACTAGAAGTCCACTAAGTTGTATTGGTCCCTGTCTACTGTCAGTCTAGAGAAGTCCACTAAGTTGTATTCATCCCTGTCTACTGTCAGACTAGAGAAGTCCACTAAGTTGTATTCATCCCTGTGTACTGTCAGACTAGAGAAGTCCACTAAGTTGTATTGGTCCCTGTCTACTGTCAGACTAGAGAAGTCCACTAAGTTGTATTCATCCCTGTCTACTGTCAGACTAGAGAAGTCCACTAAGTTGTATTCATCCCTGTCTACTGTCAGACTAGAGAAGTCCACTAAGTTGTATTGGTCTCTGTCTACTGTCAGACTAGAGAAGTCCACTAAGTTGTATTGGTCCCTGTGTACTGTCAGACTAGAGAAGTCCACTAAGTTGTATTGGTCCCTGTCTACTGTCAGACTAGAGAAGTCCACTAAGTTGTATTGGTCCCTGTCTACTGTCAGACTAGAGAAGTCCACTAAGTTGTATTGGTCCCTGTCTACTGTCAGACTAGAGAAGTCCACTAAGTTGTATTGGTCCCTGTCTACTGTCAGTCTAGAGAAGTCCACTAAGTTGTATTCATCCCTGTCTACTGTCAGACTAGAGAAGTCCACTAAGTTGTATTGGTCCCTGTCTACTGTCAGACTAGAGAAGTCCACTAAGTTGTATTGGTCCCTGTCTACTGTCAGACTAGAGAAGTCCACTAAGTTGTATTGGTCCCTGTCTACTGTCAGACTAGAGAAGTCCACTAAGTTGTATTCATCCCTGTCTACTGTCAGTCTAGAGAAGTCCACTAAGTTGTATTGGTCCCTGTCTACTGTCAGACTAGAGAAGTCCACTAAGTTGTATTCATCCCTGTGTACTGTCAGTCTAGAGAAGTCCACTAAGTTGTATTCATCCCTGTCTACTGTCAGACTAGAGAAGTCCACTAAGTTGTATTGGTCCCTGTCTACTGTCAGTCTAGAGAAGTCCACTAAGTTGTATTGGTCCCTGTCTACTGTCAGACTAGAGAAGTCCACTAAGTTGTATTGGTCCCTGTCTACTGTCAGACTAGAGAAGTCCACTAAGTTGTATTGGTCCCTGTCTACTGTCAGACTAGAGAAGTCCACTAAGTTGTATTGGTCCCTGTCTACTGTACTAGAGAAGTCCACTAAGTCCCTACTGTCAGAGAAGTCCACTAAGTTGTATTCATCCCTGTGTACTGTCAGACTAGAGAAGTCCACTAAGTTGTATTGGTCCCTGTCTACTGTCAGACTAGAGAAGTCCACTAAGTTGTATTCATCCCTGTGTACTGTCAGACTAGAGAAGTCCACTAAGTTGTATTGGTCCCTGTCTACTGTCAGACTAGAGAAGTCCACTAAGTTGTATTGGTCCCTGTCTACTGTCAGACTAGAGAAGTCCACTAAGTTGTATTGGTCCCTGTCTACTGTCAGTCTAGAGAAGTCCACTAAGTTGTATTGGTCCCTGTCTACTGTCAGACTAGAGAAGTCCACTAAGTTGTATTCATCCCTGTCTACTGTCAGACTAGAGAAGTCCACTAAGTTGTATTGGTCCCTGTCTACTGTCAGACTAGAGAAGTCCACTAAGTTGTATTGGTCCCTGTCTACTGTCAGACTAGAGAAGTCCACTAAGTTGTATTCATCCCTGTCTACTGTCAGACTAGAGAAGTCCACTAAGTTGTATTCATCCCTGTCTACTGTCAGACTAGAGAAGTCCACTAAGTTGTATTGGTCCCTGTCTACTGTCAGACTAGAGAAGTCCACTAAGTTGTATTGGTCCCTGTCTACTGTCAGACTAGAGAAGTCCACTAAGTTGTATTCATCCCTGTGTACTGTCAGACTAGAGAAGTCCACTAAGTTGTATTGGTCCCTGTCTACTGTCAGTCTAGAGAAGTCCACTAAGTTGTATTGGTCCCTGTCTACTGTCAGACTAGAGAAGTCCACTAAGTTGTATTCATCCCTGTGTACTGTCAGACTAGAGAAGTCCACTAAGTTGTATTGGTCCCTGTCTACTGTCAGACTAGAGAAGTCCACTAAGTTGTATTCATCCCTGTGTACTGTCAGACTAGAGAAGTCCACTAAGTTGTATTGGTCCCTGTGTACTGTCAGACTAGAGAAGTCCACTAAGTTGTATTGGTCCCTGTGTACTGTCAGACTAGAGAAGTCCACTAAGTTGTATTGGTCCCTGTCTACTGTCAGTCTAGAGAAGTCCACTAAGTTGTATTGGTCCCTGTCTACTGTCAGACTAGAGAAGTCCACTAAGTTGTATTGGTCCCTGTCTACTGTCAGTCTAGAGAAGTCCACTAAGTTGTATTGGTCCCTGTGTACTGTCAGACTAGAGAAGTCCACTAAGTTGTATTGGTCCCTGTGTACTGTCAGACTAGAGAAGTCCACTAAGTTGTATTCATCCCTGTCTACTGTCAGACTAGAGAAGTCCACTAAGTTGTATTTGTCCCTGTGTACTGTCAGACTAGAGAAGTCCACTAAGTTGTATTCATCCCTGTCTACTGTCAGACTAGAGAAGTCCACTAAGTTGTATTCATCCCTGTCTACTGTCAGACTAGAGAAGTCCACTAAGTTGTATTCATCCCTGTCTACTGTCAGACTAGAGAAGTCCACTAAGTTGTATTCATCCCTGTGTACTGTCAGACTAGAGAAGTCCACTAAGTTGTATTCATCCCTGTCTACTGTCAGACTAGAGAAGTCCACTAAGTTGTATTGGTCCCTGTGTACTGTCAGTCTAGAGAAGTCCACTAAGTTGTATTCATCCCTGTCTACTGTCAGACTAGAGAAGTCCACTAAGTTGTATTCATCCCTGTGTACTGTCAGACTAGAGAAGTCCACTAAGTTGTATTGGTCCCTGTCTACTGTCAGACTAGAGAAGTCCACTAAGTTGTATTCATCCCTGTCTACTGTCAGACTAGAGAAGTCCACTAAGTTGTATTCATCCCTGTCTACTGTCAGACTAGAGAAGTCCACTAAGTTGTATTCATCCCTGTCTACTGTCAGACTAGAGAAGTCCACTAAGTTGTATTGGTCCCTGTCTACTGTCAGACTAGAGAAGTCCACTAAGTTGTATTGGTCCCTGTCTACTGTCAGACTAGAGAAGTCCACTAAGTTGTATTGGTCCCTGTCTACTGTCAGACTAGAGAAGTCCACTAAGTTGTATTGGTCCCTGTCTACTGTCAGACTAGAGAAGTCCACTAAGTTGTATTGGTCCCTGTCTACTGTCAGACTAGAGAAGTCCACTAAGTTGTATTGGTCCCTGTCTACTGTCAGTCTAGAGAAGTCCACTAAGTTGTATTCATCCCTGTCTACTGTCAGACTAGAAGTCCACTAAGTTGTATTGGTCCCTGTCTACTGTCAGACTAGAGAAGTCCACTAAGTTGTATTGGTCCCTGTCTACTGTCAGACTAGAAGTCCACTAAGTTGTATTCATCCCTGTCTACTGTCAGTCTAGAGAAGTCACTAAGTTGTATTGGTCCCTGTCTACTGTCAGACTAGAGAAGTCCACTAAGTTGTATTCATCCCTGTGTACTGTCAGTCTAGAGAAGTCCACTAAGTTGTATTCATCCCTGTCTACTGTCAGACTAGAGAAGTCCACTAAGTTGTATTGGTCCCTGTCTACTGTCAGACTAGAGAAGTCCACTAAGTTGTATTGGTCCCTGTCTACTGTCAGACTAGAGAAGTCCACTAAGTTGTATTGGTCCCTGTCTACTGTCAGACTAGAGAAGTCCACTAAGTTGTATTGGTCCCTGTGTACTGTCAGACTAGAGAAGTCCACTAAGTTGTATTCATCCCTGTGTACTGTCAGACTAGAGAAGTCCACTAAGTTGTATTGGTCCCTGTCTACTGTCAGACTAGAGAAGTCCACTAAGTTGTATTCATCCCTGTGTACTGTCAGACTAGAGAAGTCCACTAAGTTGTATTGGTCCCTGTCTACTGTCAGACTAGAGAAGTCCACTAAGTTGTATTGGTCCCTGTGTACTGTCAGACTAGAGAAGTCCACTAAGTTGTATTGGTCCCTGTCTACTGTCAGACTAGAGAAGTCCACTAAGTTGTATTGGTCCCTGTCTACTGTCAGACTAGAGAAGTCCACTAAGTTGTATTGGTCCCTGTCTACTGTCAGACTAGAGAAGTCCACTAAGTTGTATTCATCCCTGTGTACTGTCAGACTAGAGAAGTCCACTAAGTTGTATTCATCCCTGTCTACTGTCAGACTAGAGAAGTCCACTAAGTTGTATTGGTCTCTGTCTACTGTCAGACTAGAGAAGTCCACTAAGTTGTATTGGTCCCTGTCTACTGTAAGACTAGAGAAGTCCACTAAGTTGTATTCATCCCTGTGTACTGTCAGACTAGAGAAGTCCACTAAGTTGTATTCATCCCTGTCTACTGTCAGACTAGAGAAGTCCACTAAGTTGTATTGGTCCCTGTCTACTGTCAGACTAGAAGTCCACTAAGTTGTATTGGTCCCTGTCTACTGTCAGACTAGAGAAGTCCACTAAGTTGTATTCATCCCTGTCTACTGTCAGACTAGAAGTCCACTAAGTTGTATTCATCCCTGTCTACTGTCAGACTAGAGAAGTCCACTAAGTTGTATTGGTCTCTGTCTACTGTCAGACTAGAGAAGTCCACTAAGTTGTATTGGTCCCTGTCTACTGTCAGACTAGAGAAGTCCACTAAGTTGTATTGGTCTCTGTCTACTGTCAGACTAGAGAAGTCCACTAAGTTGTATTGGTCCCTGTGTACTGTCAGACTAGAGAAGTCCACTAAGTTGTATTGGTCCCTGTCTACTGTCAGACTAGAGAAGTCCAATAAGTTGTATTCATCCCTGTGTACTGTCAGACTAGAGAAGTCCACTAAGTTGTATTGGTCCCTGTCTACTGTCAGACTAGAGAAGTCCACTAAGTTGTATTGGTCCCTGTGTACTGTCAGACTAGAGAAGTCCACTAAGTTGTATTCATCCCTGTGTACTGTCAGACTAGAGAAGTCCACTAAGTTGTATTGGTCCCTGTCTACTGTCAGACTAGAGAAGTCCACTAAGTTGTATTCATCCCTGTGTACTGTCAGACTAGAAGAAGTCCCTGTGTACTGTCAGACTAGAGAAGTCCACTTGTTGTATTGGTCCCTGTGTACTGTCAGACTAGAAGTCCACTAAGTTGTATTGGTCCCTGTCTACTGTCAGACTAGAAGTCCACTAAGTTGTATTGGTCCCTGTCTACTGTCAGTCTAGAAGTCCACTAAGTTGTATTGGTCCCTGTGTACTGTCAGACTAGAAGTCCACTAAGTTGTATTGGTCCCTGTGTACTGTCAGACTAGAAGTCCACTAAGTTGTATTCATCCCTGTCTACTGTCAGACTAGAAGTCCACTAAGTTGTATTTGTCCCTGTGTACTGTCAGACTAGAGAAGTCCACTAAGTTGTATTCATCCCTGTCTACTGTCAGACTAGAAGTCCACTAAGTTGTATTCATCCCTGTCTACTGTCAGACTAGAAGTCCACTAAGTTGTATTCATCCCTGTCTACTGTCAGACTAGAGAAGTCCACTAAGTTGTATTCATCCCTGTGTACTGTCAGACTAGAGAAGTCCACTAAGTTGTATTCATCCCTGTCTACTGTCAGACTAGAGAAGTCCACTAAGTTGTATTGGTCCTGTGTACTGTCAGTCTAGAGAAGTCCACTAAGTTGTATTCATCCCTGTCTACTGTCAGACTAGAAGTCCACTAAGTTGTATTCATCCCTGTGTACTGTCAGACTAGAAGTCCACTAAGTTGTATTGGTCCCTGTCTACTGTCAGACTAGAGAAGTCCACTAAGTTGTATTCATCCCTGTCTACTGTCAGACTAGAAGTCCACTAAGTTGTATTCATCCCTGTCTACTGTCAGACTAGAAGTCCACTAAGTTGTATTGGTCTCTGTCTACTGTCAGACTAGAAGTCCACTAAGTTGTATTGGTCCCTGTGTACTGTCAGACTAGAGAAGTCCACTAAGTTGTATTGGTCCCTGTCTACTGTCAGTCTAGAGAAGTCCACTAAGTTGTATTGGTCCCTGTCTACTGTCAGACTAGAGAAGTCCACTAAGTTGTATTGGTCCCTGTGTACTGTCAGACTAGAGAAGTCCACTAAGTTGTATTTGTCCCTGTGTACTGTCAGTCTAGTGAAGTCCACTAAGTTGTATTGGTCCCTGTCTACTGTCAGTCTAGAGAAGTCCACTAAGTTGTATTGGTCCCTGTGTACTGTCAGACTAGAGAAGTCCACTAAGTTGTATTGGTCCCTGTCTACTGTCAGACTAGAAGTCCACTAAGTTGTATTCATCCCTGTCTACTGTCAGACTAGAAGTCCACTAAGTTGTATTGGTCCCTGTCTACTGTCAGACTAGAGAAGTCCACTAAGTTGTATTGGTCCCTGTCTACTGTCAGACTAGAAGTCCACTAAGTTGTATTGGTCCCTGTCTACTGTCAGACTAGAAGTCCACTAAGTTGTATTGGTCCCTGTCTACTGTCAGACTAGAGAAGTCCAATAAGTTGTATTCATCCCTGTCTACTGTCAGTCTAGAAGTCCACTAAGTTGTATTCATCCCTGTCTACTGTCAGACTAGAAGTCCACTAAGTTCTATTGGTCCTGTCTACTGTCAGTCTAGAAGTCCACTAAGTTGTATTCATCCCTGTCTACTGTCAGACTAGAAGTCCACTAAGTTGTATTCATCCCTGTGTACTGTCAGTCTAGAGAAGTCCACTAAGTTGTATTCATCCCTGTCTACTGTCAGTCTAGAGAAGTCCACTAAGTTGTATTCATCCCTGTCTACTGTCAGACTAGAAGTCCACTAAGTTGTATTCATCCCTGTCTACTGTCAGACTAGAGAAGTCCACTAAGTTGTATTCATCCCTGTCTACTGTCAGACTAGAGAAGTCCACTAAGTTGTATTCATCCCTGTCTACTGTCAGACTAGAAGTCCACTAAGTTGTATTCATCCCTGTCTACTGTCAGACTAGAGAAGTCCACTAAGTTGTATTCATCCCTGTGTACTGTCAGTCTAGAAGTCCACTAAGTTGTATTCATCCCTGTCTACTGTCAGACTAGAAGTCCACTAAGTTGTATTGGTCCCTGTCTACTGTCAGACTAGAGAAGTCCACTAAGTTGTATTCATCCCTGTCTACTGTCAGACTAGAAGTCCACTAAGTTGTATTGGTCCCTGTCTACTGTCAGACTAGAAGTCCACTAAGTTGTATTGGTCCCTGTCTACTGTCAGACTAGAGAAGTCCACTAAGTTGTATTGGTCCCTGTCTACTGTCAGACTAGAGAAGTCCACTAAGTTGTATTCATCCCTGTGTACTGTCAGTCTAGAGAAGTCCACTAAGTTGTATTCATCCCTGTGTACTGTCAGACTAGAGAAGTCCACTAAGTTGTATTGGTCCCTGTCTACTGTCAGTCTAGAGAAGTCCACTAAGTTGTATTGGCCCCTGTCTACTGTCAGACTAGAAGTCCACTAAGTTTTATTCATCCCTGTCTACTGTCAGACTAGAAGTCCACTAAGTTGTATTGGTCTCTGTCTACTGTCAGACTAGAGAAGTCCACTAAGTTGTATTGGTCCCTGTGTACTGTCAGACTAGAGAAGTCCACTAAGTTGTATTGGTCCCTGTCTACTGTCAGACTAGAGAAGTCCACTAAGTTGTATTTGTCCCTGTGTACTGTCAGACTAGAGAAGTCCACTAAGTTGTATTGGTCCCTGTGTACTGTCAGACTAGAGAAGTCCACTAAGTTGTATTGGTCCCTGTGTACTGTCAGACTAGAGAAGTCCACTAAGTTGTATTGGTCCCTGTCTACTGTCAGTCTAGAGAAGTCCACTAAGTTGTATTGGTCCCTGTCTACTGTCAGTCTAGAGAAGTCCACTAAGTTGTATTGGTCCCTGTCTACTGTCAGTCTAGAGAAGTCCACTAAGTTGTATTCATCCCTGTCTACTGTCAGACTAGAGAAGTCCACTAAGTTGTATTGGTCCCTGTCTACTGTCAGACTAGAGAAGTCCACTAAGTTGTATTGGTCCCTGTCTACTGTCAGACTAGAGAAGTCCACTAAGTTGTATTCATCCCTGTCTACTGTCAGACTAGAGAAGTCCACTAAGTTGTATTGGTCCCTGTCTACTGTCAGTCTAGAGAAGTCCACTAAGTTGTATTCGTCCCTGTCTACTGTCAGACTAGAGAAGTCCACTAAGTTGTATTCATCCCTGTGTACTGTCAGTCTAGAGAAGTCCACTAAGTTGTATTCATCCCTGTCTACTGTCAGTCTAGAAGTCCACTAAGTTGTATTCATCCCTGTCTACTGTCAGACTGAGAAGTCCACTAAGTTGTATTGGTCCCTGTCTACTGTCAGACTAGAGAAGTCCACTAAGTTGTATTCATCCCTGTGTACTGTCAGTCTAGAGAAGTCCACTAAGTTGTATTGGTCCCTGTCTACTGTCAGACTAGAGAAGTCCACTAAGTTGTATTCATCCCTGTCTACTGTCAGACTAGAGAAGTCCACTAAGTTGTATTGGTCCCTGTCTACTGTCAGACTAGAGAAGTCCACTAAGTTGTATTCATCCCTGTCTACTGTCAGACTAGAGAAGTCCACTAAGTTGTATTCATCCCTGTCTACTGTCAGTCTAGAGAAGTCCACTAAGTTGTATTCATCCCTGTCTACTGTCAGTCTAGAGAAGTCCACTAAGTTGTATTCATCCCTGTGTACTGTCAGACTAGAGAAGTCCACTAAGTTGTATTCATCCCTGTCTACTGTCAGACTAGAGAAGTCCACTAAGTTGTATTCATCCCTGTGTACTGTCAGACTAGAGAAGTCCACTAAGTTGTATTCATCCCTGTCTACTGTCAGACTAGAGAAGTCCACTAAGTTGTATTCATCCCTGTCTACTGTCAGACTAGAGAAGTCCACTAAGTTGTATTCATCCCTGTCTACTGTCAGACTAGAGAAGTCCACTAAGTTGTATTGGTCCTGTCTACTGTCAGACTAGAAGTCCACTAAGTTGTATTCATCCCTGTCTACTGTCAGACTAGAGAAGTCCACTAAGTTGTATTCATCCTGTCTACTGTCAGTCTGAGAAGTCCACTAAGTTGTATTTGTCCCTGTGTACTGTCAGACTAGAGAAGTCCACTAAGTTGTATTCATCCCTGTCTACTGTCAGACTAGAGAAGTCCACTAAGTTGTATTCATCCCTGTGTACTGTCAGACTAGAAAGTCCACTAAGTTGTATTGGTCCCTGTCTACTGTCAGACAGTCCACTAAGTTGTATTGGTCCCTGTGTACTGTCAGACTAGAAGTCCACTAAGTTGTATTGGTCCCTGTCTACTGTCAGACTAGAAGTCCACTAAGTTGTATTGGTCCCTGTCTACTGTCAGACTAGAAGTCCACTAAGTTGTATTGGTCCCTGTCTACTGTCAGTCTAGAAGTCCACTAAGTTGTATTCATCCCTGTCTACTGTCAGACTAGACAAGTCCACTAAGTTGTATTGGTCCCTGTCTACTGTCAGACTAGAAGTCCACTAAGTTGTATTGGTCCCTGTCTACTGTCAGACTAGAGAAGTCCACTAAGTTGTATTGGTCCCTGTCTACTGTCAGACTAGAGAAGTCCACTAAGTTGTATTGGTCCCTGTCTACTGTCAGTCTAGAGAAGTCCACTAAGTTGTATTGGTCCCTGTCTACTGTCAGACTAGAGAAGTCCACTAAGTTGTATTCATCCCTGTGTACTGTCAGTCTAGAGAAGTCCACTAAGTTGTATTCATCCCTGTCTACTGTCAGACTAGAGAAGTCCACTAAGTTGTATTGGTCCCTGTCTACTGTCAGACTAGAGAAGTCCACTAAGTTGTATTGGTCCCTGTGACTGTCAGACTAGAGAAGTCCACTAAGTTGTATTGGTCCCTGTCTACTGTCAGACTAGAGAAGTCCACTAAGTTGTATTCATCCCTGTGTACTGTCAGACTAGAAGTCCACTAAGTTGTATTCATCCCTGTGTACTGTCAGACTAGAAGTCCACTAAGTTGTATTCATCCCTGTCTACTGTCAGACTAGAAGTCCACTAAGTTGTATTCATCCCTGTCTACTGTCAGACTAGAGAAGTCCACTAAGTTGTATTCATCCCTGTGTACTGTCAGACTAGAAGTCCACTAAGTTGTATTCATCCCTCCCTGTCTACTGTCAGACTAGAGAAGTCCACTAAGTTGTATTCATCCCTGTGTACTGTCAGACTAGAGAAGTCCACTAAGTTGTATTCATCCCTGTCTACTGTCAGACTAGAGAAGTCCACTAAGTTGTATTGGTCCCTGTCTACTGTCAGACTAGAGAAGTCCACTAAGTTGTATTGGTCCCTGTCTACTGTCAGACTAGAGAAGTCCACTAAGTTGTATTGGTCCTGTCTACTGTCAGACTAGAAGTCCACTAAGTTGTATTCATCCCTGTGTACTGTCAGTCTAGAGAAGTCCACTAAGTTGTATTCATCCCTGTGTACTGTCAGACTAGAGAAGTCCACTAAGTTGTATTGGTGCCCCTGTCTACTGTCAGTCTAGAGAAGTCCACTAAGTTGTATTGGCCCCTGTCTACTGTCAGACTAGAGAAGTCCAATAAGTTGTATTCATCCCTGTGTACTGTCAGACTAGAGAAGTCCACTAAGTTGTATTGGTCCCTGTCTACTGTCAGACTAGAGAAGTCCACTAAGTTGTATTGGTCCCTGTGTACTGTCAGACTAGAGAAGTCCACTAAGTTGTATTCATCCCTGTGTACTGTCAGACTAGAGAAGTCCACTAAGTTGTATTGGTCCCTGTCTACTGTCAGACTAGAGAAGTCCACTAAGTTGTATTCATCCCTGTGTACTGTCAGACTAGAGAAGTCCACTAAGTTGTATTGGTCCCTGTGTACTGTCAGACTAGAGAAGTCCACTAAGTTGTATTGGTCCCTGTGTACTGTCAGACTAGAGAAGTCCACTAAGTTGTATTGGTCCCTGTCTACTGTCAGTCTAGAGAAGTCCACTAAGTTGTATTGGTCCCTGTCTACTGTCAGTCTAGGGAAGTCCACTAAGTTGTATTGGTCCCTGTCTACTGTCAGTCTAGGAAGTCCACTAAGTTGTATTCATCCCTGTCTACTGTCAGACTCAGAGAAGTCCACTAAGTTGTATTGGTCCCTGTCTACTGTCAGACTAGAGAAGTCCAATAAGTTGTATTCATCCCTGTCTACTGTCAGACTAGAGAAGTCCACTAAGTTGTATTGGTCCCTGTCTACTGTCAGTCTAGAGAAGTCCACTAAGTTGTATTCGTCCCTGTCTACTGTCAGACTAGAGAAGTCCACTAAGTTGTATTCATCCCTGTGTACTGTCAGTCTAGAGAAGTCCACTAAGTTGTATTCATCCCTGTCTACTGTCAGTCTAGAGAAGTCCACTAAGTTGTATTCATCCCTGTCTACTGTCAGACTAGAGAAGTCCACTAAGTTGTATTGGTCCCTGTCTACTGTCAGACTAGAGAAGTCCACTAAGTTGTATTCATCCCTGTGTACTGTCAGTCTAGAGAAGTCCACTAAGTTGTATTGGTCCCTGTCTACTGTCAGACTAGAGAAGTCCACTAAGTTGTATTCATCCCTGTCTACTGTCAGACTAGAGAAGTCCACTAAGTTGTATTGGTCCCTGTCTACTGTCAGACTAGAAGTCCACTAAGTTGTATTCATCCCTGTCTACTGTCAGACTAGAGAAGTCCACTAAGTTGTATTCATCCCTGTCTACTGTCAGTCTAGAAGTCCACTAAGTTGTATTCATCCCTGTCTACTGTCAGACTAGAAGTCCACTAAGTTGTATTCATCCTGTGTACTGTCAGACTGGGTATGGAAGTCCACTAAGTTGTATTCATCCCTGTCTACTGTCAGACTAGAGAAGTCCACTAAGTTGTATTCATCCCTGTGTACTGTCAGACTAGGAAGTCCACTAAGTTGTATTCATCCCTGTCTACTGTCAGACTAGAGAAGTCCACTAAGTTGTATTCGTCCCTGTCTACTGTCAGACTAGAGAAGTCCACTAAGTTGTATTGGTCCCTGTCTACTGTCAGACTAGAGAAGTCCACTAAGTTGTATTGGTCCCTGTCTACTGTCAGACTAGAGAAGTCCACTAAGTTGTATTCATCCCTGTCTACTGTCAGACTAGAGAAGTCCACTAAGTTGTATTCATCCCTGTCTACTGTCAGTCTGAGAAGTCCACTAAGTTGTATTTGTCCCTGTGTACTGTCAGACTAGAGAAGTCCACTAAGTTGTATTCATCCCTGTCTACTGTCAGACTAGAGAAGTCCACTAAGTTGTATTCATCCCTGTGTACTGTCAGACTAGAGAAGTCCACTAAGTTGTATTGGTCCCTGTCTACTGTCAGACTAGAGAAGTCCACTAAGTTGTATTGGTCCCTGTGTACTGTCAGACTAGAGAAGTCCACTAAGTTGTATTGGTCCCTGTCTACTGTCAGACTAGAGAAGTCCACTAAGTTGTATTGGTCCCTGTCTACTGTCAGAAGAGAAGTCCACTAAGTTGTATTGGTCCCTGTCTACTGTCAGTCTAGAGAAGTCCACTAAGTTGTATTCATCCCTGTCTACTGTCAGACTAGAAGTCCACTAAGTTGTATTGGTCCCTGTCTACTGTCAGACTAGAAGTCCACTAAGTTGTATTGGTCCCTGTCTACTGTCAGACTAGAGAAGTCCACTAAGTTGTATTGGTCCCTGTCTACTGTCAGACTAGAAGTCCACTAAGTTGTATTCATCCCTGTCTACTGTCAGTCTAGAGAAGTCCACTAAGTTGTATTGGTCCCTGTCTACTGTCAGACTAGAGAAGTCCACTAAGTTGTATTCATCCCTGTCTCACTGTCAGTTGTATTCATCCCTGTCTACTGTCAGAGAAGTCCACTAAGTTGTATTGGTCCCTGTCTACTGTCAGACTAAGAAGTCCACTAAGTTGTATTGGTCCCTGTCTACTGTCAGGAGAGAAGTCCACTAAGTTGTATTGGTCCCTGTCTACTGTCAGACTAGAAGTCCACTAAGTTGTATTTCCCTGTGTACTGTCAGACTAGAAGTCCACTAAGTTGTATTCATCCCTGTCTACTGTCAGACTAGAGAAGTCCACTAAGTTGTATTCATCCCTGTCTACTGTCAGACTAGAGAAGTCCACTAAGTTGTATTCATCCCTGTCTACTGTCAGACTAGAGAAGTCCACTAAGTTGTATTCATCCCTGTGTACTGTCAGACTAGAGAAGTCCACTAAGTTGTATTCATCCCTCCCTGTCTACTGTCAGACTAGAGAAGTCCACTAAGTTGTATTCATCCCTGTGTACTGTCAGACTAGAGAAGTCCACTAAGTTGTATTCATCCCTGTGTACTGTCAGACTAGAGAAGTCCACTAAGTTGTATTCATCCCTGTCTACTGTCAGACTAGAGAAGTCCACTAAGTTGTATTGGTCCCTGTCTACTGTCAGACTAGAGAAGTCCACTAAGTTGTATTGGTCCCTGTCTACTGTCAGACTAGAGAAGTCCACTAAGTTGTATTCATCCCTGTGTACTGTCAGACTAGAGAAGTCCACTAAGTTGTATTCATCCCTCCCTGTCTACTGTCAGACTAGAGAAGTCCACTAAGTTGTATTCATCCCTGTGTACTGTCAGACTAGAGAAGTCCACTAAGTTGTATTCATCCCTGTCTACTGTCAGACTAGAGAAGTCCACTAAGTTGTATTCATCCCTGTCTACTGTCAGACTAGAGAAGTCCACTAAGTTGTATTGGTCCCTGTCTACTGTCAGACTAGAGAAGTCCACTAAGTTGTATTGGTCCCTGTCTACTGTCAGACTAGAGAAGTCCACTAAGTTGTATTGGTCCCTGTCTACTGTCAGACTAGAGAAGTCCACTAAGTTGTATTCATCCCTGTCTACTGTCAGACTAGAGAAGTCCACTAAGTTGTATTCATCCCTGTCTACTGTCAGTCTGAGAAGTCCACTAAGTTGTATTGGTCCCTGTCTACTGTCAGACTAGAGAAGTCCACTAAGTTGTATTCATCCCTGTCTACTGTCAGACTAGAGAAGTCCACTAAGTTGTATTGGTCCCTGTCTACTGTCAGACTAGAGAAGTCCACTAAGTTGTATTCATCCCTGTCTACTGTCAGACTAGAGAAGTCCACTAAGTTGTATTCATCCCTGTCTACTGTCAGACTAGAGAAGTCCACTAAGTTGTATTCATCCCTGTCTACTGTCAGACTAGAGAAGTCCACTAAGTTGTATTCATCCCTGTCTACTGTCAGACTAGAGAAGTCCACTAAGTTGTATTCATCCCTGTCTACTGTCAGACTAGAGAAGTCCACTAAGTTGTATTCATCCCTGTCTACTGTCAGACTAGAGAAGTCCACTAAGTTGTATTCATCCCTGTCTACTGTCAGACTAGAGAAGTCCACTAAGTTGTATTCATCCCTGTCTACTGTCAGACTAGAGAAGTCCACTAAGTTGTATTCATCCCTGTCTACTGTCAGACTAGAGAAGTCCACTAAGTTGTATTGGTCCCTGTCTACTGTCAGACTAGAGAAGTCCACTAAGTTGTATTGGTCCCTGTCTACTGTCAGACTAGAGAAGTCCACTAAGTTGTATTCATCCCTGTCTACTGTCAGACTAGAGAAGTCCACTAAGTTGTATTCATCCCTGTCTACTGTCAGACTAGAGAGTCCACTAAGTTGTATTGTCCCTGTCTACTGTCAGACTAGAGAAGTCCACTAAGTTGTATTCATCCCTGTCTACTGTCAGACTAGAGAAGTCCACTAAGTTGTATTCATCCCTGTCTACTGTCAGACTAGAGAAGTCCACTAAGTTGTATTCATCCCTGTCTACTGTCAGACTAGAGAAGTCCACTAAGTTGTATTCATCCCTGTCTACTGTCAGACTAGAGAAGTCCACTAAGTTGTATTCATCCCTGTCTACTGTCAGACTAGAGAAGTCCACTAAGTTGTATTCATCCCTGTCTACTGTCAGACTAGAGAAGTCCACTAAGTTGTATTCATCCCTGTCTACTGTCAGACTAGAGAAGTCCACTAAGTTGTATTCATCCCTGTCTACTGTCAGACTAGAGAAGTCCACTAAGTTGTATTCATCCCTGTCTACTGTCAGACTAGAGAAGTCCACTAAGTTGTATTCATCCCTGTCTACTGTCAGACTAGAGAAGTCCACTAAGTTGTATTCATCCCTGTCTACTGTCAGACTAGAGAAGTCCACTAAGTTGTATTGGTCCCTGTCTACTGTCAGTCTAGAGAAGTCCACTAAGTTGTATTCATCCCTGTCTACTGTCAGACTAGAGAAGTCCACTAAGTTGTATTGGTCCCTGTCTACTGTCAGACTAGAGAAGTCCACTAAGTTGTATTCATCCCTGTCTACTGTCAGACTAGAGAAGTCCACTAAGTTGTATTCATCCCTGTCTACTGTCAGACTAGAGAAGTCCACTAAGTTGTATTCATCCCTGTCTACTGTCAGACTCAGACTAGAGAAGTCCACTAAGTTGTATTCATCCCTGTCTACTGTCAGACTAGAGAAGTCCACTAAGTTGTATTCATCCCTGTCTACTGTCAGACTAGAGAAGTCCACTAAGTTGTATTCATCCCTGTCTACTGTCAGACTAGAGAAGTCCACTAAGTTGTATTCATCCCTGTCTACTGTCAGACTAGAGAAGTCCACTAAGTTGTATTCATCCCTGTCTACTGTCAGACTAGAGAAGTCCACTAAGTTGTATTCATCCCTGTCTACTGTCAGTCTAGAGAAGTCCACTAAGTTGTATTGGTCCCTGTCTACTGTCAGACTAGAGAAGTCCACTAAGTTGTATTCATCCCTGTCTACTGTCAGACTAGAGAAGTCCACTAAGTTGTATTGGTCCCTGTCTACTGTCAGACTAGAGAAGTCCACTAAGTTGTATTGGTCCCTGTCTACTGTCAGACTAGAGAAGTCCACTAAGTTGTATTCATCCCTGTCTACTGTCAGACTAGAGAAGTCCACTAAGTTGTATTGGTCCCTGTCTACTGTCAGACTAGAGAAGTCCACTAAGTTGTATTCATCCCTGTCTACTGTCAGACTAGAGAAGTCCACTAAGTTGTATTCATCCCTGTCTACTGTCAGACTAGAGAAGTCCACTAAGTTGTATTGGTCCCTGTCTACTGTCAGACTAGAGAAGTCCACTAAGTTGTATTGGTCCCTGTCTACTGTCAGACTAGAGAAGTCCACTAAGTTGTATTGGTCCCTGTCTACTGTCAGACTAGAGAAGTCCACTAAGTTGTATTGGTCCCTGTCTACTGTCAGTCTAGAGAAGTCCACTAAGTTGTATTGGTCCCTGTCTACTGTCAGACTAGAGAAGTCCACTAAGTTGTATTGGTCCCTGTCTACTGTCAGACTAGAGAAGTCCACTAAGTTGTATTGGTCCCTGTCTACTGTCAGTCTAGAGAAGTCCACTAAGTTGTATTGGTCCCTGTCTACTGTCAGTCTAGAGAAGTCCACTAAGTTGTATTGGTCCCTGTCTACTGTCAGTCTAGAGAAGTCCACTAAGTTGTATTGGTCCCTGTCTACTGTCAGACTAGAGAAGTCCACTAAGTTGTATTGGTCCCTGTCTACTGTCAGACTAGAGAAGTCCACTAAGTTGTATTGGTCCCTGTCTACTGTCAGACTAGAGAAGTCCACTAAGTTGTATTGGTCCCTGTCTACTGTCAGACTAGAGAAGTCCACTAAGTTGTATTCATCCCTGTCTACTGTCAGACTAGAGAAGTCCACTAAGTTGTATTCATCCCTGTCTACTGTCAGACTAGAGAAGTCCACTAAGTTGTATTCATCCCTGTCTACTGTCAGACTAGAGAAGTCCACTAAGTTGTATTGGTCCCTGTCTACTGTCAGACTAGAGAAGTCCACTAAGTTGTATTGGTCCCTGTCTACTGTCAGACTAGAGAAGTCCACTAAGTTGTATTGGTCCCTGTCTACTGTCAGACTAGAGAAGTCCACTAAGTTGTATTGGTCCCTGTCTACTGTCAGACTAGAGAAGTCCACTAAGTTGTATTCATCCCTGTCTACTGTCAGACTAGAGAAGTCCACTAAGTTGTATTGGTCCCTGTCTACTGTCAGACTAGAGAAGTCCACTAAGTTGTATTCATCCCTGTCTACTGTCAGACTAGAGAAGTCCACTAAGTTGTATTGGTCCCTGTCTACTGTCAGACTAGAGAAGTCCACTAAGTTGTATTCATCCCTGTCTACTGTCAGACTAGAGAAGTCCACTAAGTTGTATTGGTCCCTGTCTACTGTCAGACTAGAGAAGTCCACTAAGTTGTATTCATCCCTGTCTACTGTCAGACTAGAGAAGTCCACTAAGTTGTATTGGTCCCTGTCTACTGTCAGACTAGAGAAGTCCACTAAGTTGTATTGGTCCCTGTCTACTGTCAGACTAGAGAAGTCCACTAAGTTGTATTCATCCCTGTCTACTGTCAGACTAGAGAAGTCCACTAAGTTGTATTGGTCCCTGTCTACTGTCAGACTAGAGAAGTCCACTAAGTTGTATTGGTCCCTGTCTACTGTCAGACTAGAGAAGTCCACTAAGTTGTATTGGTCCCTGTCTACTGTCAGACTAGAGAAGTCCACTAAGTTGTATTGGTCCCCTGTCACTAGAGAAGTCCACTAAGTTGTATTGGTCCCTGTCTACTGTCAGACTAGAGAAGTCCACTAAGTTGTATTCATCCCTGTCTACTGTCAGACTAGAGAAGTCCACTAAGTTGTATTGGTCCCTGTCTACTGTCAGACTAGAGAAGTCCACTAAGTTGTATTGGTCCCTGTCTACTGTCTAGAGAAGTCCACTAAGTTGTATTGTTGTCCCTGTCTACTGTCAGACTAGAGAAGTCCACTAAGTTGTATTGGTCCCTGTCTACTGTCAGACTAGAGAAGTCCACTAAGTTGTATTCATCCCTGTCTACTGTCAGACTAGAGAAGTCCACTAAGTTGTATTCATCCCTGTCTACTGTCAGACTAGAGAAGTCCACTAAGTTGTATTCATCCCTGTCTACTGTCAGACTAGAGAAGTCCACTAAGTTGTATTCATCCCTGTCTACTGTCAGACTAGAGAAGTGTACTTTTTAAAATGTTTGTATTTCCTTATGTGAGTCCTCAGAGGGGTGAAGATGTTGGTCTCTAGCCTGGACATCCAGGGTTTGGGTTCGATACACTGCTACTGTACTAAGCTGTACATTCTTGTGTATTTCCAGAGTGGGGAAGCTGGTGGATTCTAGCCTGGACATCCAGGCCATCCAGCTTCCCCCGCTGCAGTACCAACACGAGAGACGCTCCCACGACTGGACCATGGACGACACCAGCAGCTACAGCGGCATGACGGACGTCACCGACTTCACTGACAGCGGCACGCTCATCTCCGAGGACTGCTCTAACATCAAGCTCAACACCGGGGTGAGAGAAGAGAGTTTTTATGTGTGGGTTCAGACAGGAAGTGAGCTAAATGTCAATATAGAAGGTTGCCTGTACACATCTTCTCTTTCTGTCATTAATATGGTTTATTAGTAGGAAGGTTTAGGAGCTTACAAAATATAGGAACATACTGTATTAAATCAGGGGTGATATGGAAATAATCTCTTCTCTCTCTCTCACCTGTCTGTCTTCCCACCCTCCTCTCCAGGCCAGACTGTACATGCAGCAGTTCTATGCCATGTTCCTGAAGCGGGCGCTCTATAGCTGGAGGAACTGGAAGGTGATTGTGGCCCAGTTCCTGGTGCCCCTGGTGTTCACCGTGCTGGCCCTGGTGGTGGCAAAGACCCTCCCCGGGCGCCACGACTCACCGCAGCTGAGGCTGGCACTGGGCCGCTACGGCCCCACCACCGTGCCCGTGGCCCTGGAGCCCGGCAAGGGACCGCTGGCAATTGCCCTGGCACAGGTGTATTCTTCACAATTGGCCGCCCAGGAAGCCCAGGACGTCAATATTAGGGGTAAGCGTGACAGCATGTTGGAAGAGATCACAGGATCACAGTACCACATAATAACTAGTTATTTGAGATGAAAGGTGATTTGTAGATCAGTGATTCTGTGCAGTTGTCTGCAATGTAGTGAATCTCAAACACGCATGGTGGAAGCTGCTTTAGACCATAGAGATGCAGACATGGAAAAAGCTTGTCTTTACTGATCCACCCTATCCCCTGCTTCTTCTCCTCAGACTTCACGGAGTACGTGCTCACCAAGACCGAGGAGGAGGGCGGGGCATTCAACGAGCGCTGCGTGGTGGGTGCATCATTCAGAGGCGGCACGGGGAAGTTTGCCGAGGTCACGGCCTACTTCAATAACCAGGGCTACCACACGGCCGCTACAGCCCTGATGATGGTGGACAACACCCTGTTCAAAATGCTGGCCGGGCCCAACGCATCGATTATGACTGGAAACATGCCCATGCCCCGCAACGTCTCCGAGAGCGCCCAGAGTCAGCTGACGGAGTGAGTGGGGAGTATGGCAGGGATGGAGGGGAAGGAGGGAGGGAGGGATGGTGGTATGGAAGTGGAGAGGGTGTTATGAAAAGAGGAGAAGGGATAGGAAATGATAGTGAATGTTTAGTTGAGCCACTCTGACTCAGTTCATAACTTCCTTATTGTTGTTAGATAGAAGTTGACTTTTCCATCAACCACCTTGTTTTGGGTCCTTATTCTGGCCTATCCTTTAAACACCTGGCGGTCAACACATCTGTTACAGCCACTAAACCCCAATTAAACCAGGGTACTTCCCAAATGGCAACCTATTCCTTACAGTGTGCACTACTTTTCACCAGGGCCCATAGGGCTCTGGTCAAAAGTAGTACACTATGTAGGGAATAGGGTGCCATTTGGGATGGATGCACATCCAGTCAATGACCTCCCGTCCCTGCTGGATGCTGGCTGGATCGATGGGGAAGCAACAGAGGCTGATAACAAGTTAGTCTGAGGGGGAGATATTGACCAACACCATTCATCAGGAGGTGTTTTTAGAGGTGAGAGGATGGAGAGGGAGTGGTTCGGTCAGGGAAGGTATATTGATGGGAGGAAGGATAGAGTGAAAGAAGGATGAGAGGATAGAGGTCTGGTGAAGATGTTCTCCTGGCTATCAGGATATTTATTGTTTCATAATACTCCATCTCTTTCTCTCCCTCCTTTTCCCCTCTGCCTGCCGACCTCACCACTCAATACATAATCTGCCTCCCTTACTTTTCTTTCTTTTTTTCTGTGACTCCTCCCAGCTCCATGCCCTTCTTTAATTTCCTCCTGACTCTTTTTAAAATGTATTTACCCTCCTCTCTTCCGTCTCTCTATTCCGTCTCGCTCGCTCTCGCTCTCTCTCTCTTCCGTCTCGCTCTCTCTCTTCCGTCTCGCTCTCTCTCTCTCTCTCTCTCTTCCGTCTCTCGCTCTAGCTCTCTCTCTTCCGTCTCGCTCTCGCTCTAGCTCTCTCTCTCTTCCGTCTCGCTCTCTCTCTCTCTTCCGTCTCGCTCTAGCTCTCTCTCTCTTCCGTCTCGCTCTAGCTCTCTCTCTCTTCCGTCTCGCTCTCTCTCTCTCTCTTCCGTCTCGCTCTCTCTCTCTCGTCTTCCGTCTCGCTCTAGCTCTCTCTCTCTTCCGTCTCGCTCTAGCTCTCTCTCTCTTCCGTCTCGCTCTAGCTCTCTCTCTTCCGTCTCGCTCTAGCTCTCTCTCTCTTCCGTCTCGCTCTAGCTCTCTCTCTCTTCCGTCTCGCTCTCTCTCTCTCTCTTCCGTCTCGCTCTAGCTCTCTCTCTCTTCCGTCTCGCTCTAGCTCTCTCTCTCTTCCGTCTCGCTCTAGCTCTCTCTCTCTTCCGTCTCGCTCTCTCTCTCTCTCTCTTCCGTCTCGCTCTAGCTCTCTCTCTCTTCCGTCTCGCTCTCTCTCTCTCTCTTCCGTCTCGCTCTAGCTCTCTCTCTCTTCTTCCGTCTCGCTCTCTCTCTCTCTCTTCCGTCTCGCTCTCTCTCTCTCTCTTCCGTCTCGCTCTAGCTCTCTCTCTCTTCCGTCTCGCTCTCTCTCTCTCTCTCTCTCTCTTCCGTCTCGCTCTAGCTCTCTCTCTCTTCCGTCTCGCTCTCTCTCTCTCTCTTCCGTCTCGCTCTAGCTCTCTCTCTCTTCCGTCTCGCTCTAGCTCTCTCTCTCTTCCGTCTCGCTCTAGCTCTCTCTCTCTTCCGTCTCGCTCTCTCTCTCTCTCTTCCGTCTCGCTCTCTCTCTCTCTCTCTTCCGTCTCGCTCTCTCTCTCTCTCTCTCCGTCTCGCTCTCTCTCTCTCTCTCTCTCTTCCGTCTCGCTCTCGCTCTCTCTCTCTTCCGTCTCGCTCTCTCTCTCTCTCTTCCGTCTCGCTCTCTCTCTCTCTCTCTTCCGTCTCGCTCTCGCTCTCTCTCTCTTCCGTCTCGCTCTAGCTCTCTCTCTCTTCCGTCTCGCTCTCTCTCTCTCTCTCTTCCGTCTCGCTCTCGCTCTCTCTCTCTTCCGTCTCGCTCTCTCTCTCTCTCTCTCTTCCGTCTCGCTCTAGCTCTCTCTCTCTCTTCCGTCTCGCTCTCTCTCTCTCTCTCTAGCTCTCTCTCTTCCGTCTCTTCCTCTCTCTCTCTCTCTCTCGTCTCGCTCTAGCTCTCTCTCTCTTCCGTCTCGCTCTCTCTCTCTCTCTCTTCCGTCTCGCTCTCTCTCTCTCTCTTCCGTCTCGCTCTAGCTCTCTCTCTCTTCCGTCTCGCTCTCTCTCTCTCTCTCTTCCTCTCTCGCTCCGCTCTCTCTCTCTCTCTCTCTCTCTCTTCTCGTCTCGCTCTCTCTCTCTCTCTTCCGTCTCGCTCTCTCTCTCTCTAGCTCTCTCTCTCTTCCGTCTCGCTCTAGCTCTCTCTCTCTTCCGTCTCGCTCTCTCTCTCTCTCTTCGTCTCGCTCTCTCTCTCTCTCTCTTCCGTCTCGCTCTCTCTCTCTCTCTCTCTTCCGTCTCGCTCTAGCTCTCTCTCTCTTCCGTCTCGCTCTAGCTCTCTCCGTCTCTCTTCCTCTCGCTCTAGCTCTCTCTCTCTTCCGTCTCGCTCTCTCTCTCTCTCTCTTCCGTCTCTCTCTCTCTCTCTCTCTTCCGTCTCGCTCTCTCTCTCTCTCTCTCTCTTCCGTCTCGCTCTCTCTCTCTCTCTTCCGTCTCTCTCTCTCTCTCTCTCTTCCGTCTCGCTCTCGCTCTCTCTCTCTTCTCTCTCTCGCTCTAGCTCTCTCTCTCTTCCGTCTCGCTCTCTCTCTCTCTCTCTTCCGTCTCTCTCTCTCTCTCTCTCTCTTCCGTCTCGCTCTCTCTCTCTCTCTCTCTCTCTCTTCCGTCTCGCTCTCTCTCTCTCTCTCTCTTCCGTCTCGCTCTCTCTCTAGCTCTCTCTCTCTTCCGTCTCGCTCTCTCTCTCTCTCTCTCCGTCTCGCTCTCTAGCTCTCTCTCTCTTCGTCTCTCTCGCTCTCTCTCTCTTCCGTCTCGCTCGCTCTCTCTTCTTCTCTCTCTCTCTCTCTCTCTTCCGTCTCGCTCTAGCTCTCTCTCTCTTCCGTCTCGCTCTCTCTCTCTCTCTCTCTTCCGTCTCGCGCTCTCTCTCTCTCTTCTCTAGCTCTCTCTCTCTTCCGTCTCGCTCTCTCTCTCTCTCTTCCGTCTCGCTCTAGCTCTCTCTCTCTTCCTTCTCGCTCTCTCTCTCTCTCTCCTCTCTCTCTCTCTCTCTCTCTTCCGTCTCGCTCTAGCTCTCTCTCTCTCTTCCGTCTCGCTCTAGCTCTCTCTCTCTCTTCCGTCTCGCTCTCTCTCTCTCTCTCTCTTCCGTCTCTCTCTAGCTCTCTCTCTCTCTTCCGTCTCGCTCTCTCTCTCTCTCTCTCTCCGTCTCTCTAGCTCTCTCTCTCTCTTCCGTCTCGCTCTCTCTCTCTCTCTCTCTTCCGTCTCGCTCTAGCTCTCTCTCTCTTCCGTCTCGCTCTAGCTCTCTCTCTCTTCGTCTCTCTCGCTCTCTCTCTCTCTCTCCTCTCTCTCTCTCTCTCTCTCTCTCTCTCTCTCTCTTCCGTCTCGCTCTCTAGCTCTCTCTCTCTTCCGTCTCGCGCTCTCTCTCTCTCTCTTCTCGTCTCTTCCGTCTCGCTCTCTCTCTCTCTCTCTCTCTCTCTCTCTCTTCCGTCTCGCTCTCTCTCGCTCTCCGTCTCTCTCTCTCTCTTCCGTCTCGCTCTCGCTCTCTCTCTCTTCCATGGAAAGTCTCTCTCTCTCTCTCTCCCGTCTCTCGCTAGCTCTCTCTCGCTCTCTCTCGCTCTCTCTCTCTCTCGCTCTCTCTCGCTCTCTCTCGCTCTTCCGTCTCGCTCACTCTCGCTCTCTCTTCCGTCTCGCTCTCTCTCTCTCTTCCGTCTCGCTCTCTCTCTCTCTTCCGTCTCGCTCACTCTCTCTCTTCCGTCTCGCTCTCTCTCTCTCTTCCGTCTCGCTCACTCTCTCTCTTCCGTCTCGCTCTCTCTCTCTCTTCCGTCTCGCTCTCTCTCTCTCTTCCGTCTCGCTCTCTCTCTCTCTTCCGTCTCGCTCTCTCTCTCTCTCTTCCGTCTCGCTCACTCTCTCTCTTCCGTCTCTCTACTCTCTCTCTCTCTCTTCCGTCTCGCTCTCTCTCTCTCTTCCGTCTCGCTCTCTCTCTCTCTTCCGTCAAGACTCTCTCTCTTCCTGTCTCGCTCTCTCTCTCTCTTCCGTCTCGCTCACTCTCTCTCTTCCGTCTCGCTCAGTCTCTCTCTCTTCCGTCTCGCTCTCTCTCTCTCTTCCGTCAAGGCTCTCTCTCTCTCTCTCTTCTCGTCTCTCTCTCTCTCTCTCTCCGTCTCTGCTCTCTCTCTCTTCCGTCTCCGCTCTCTCTCTCTTCCGTCTCGCTGTCTCTCTCTCTTCCGTCTCGCTCACTCTCTCTCTTCCGTCTCGCTCACTCTCTCTCTTCCGTCTCTCTCACTCTCTCTCTTCCGTCTCGCTCACTCTCTCTCTTCCGTCTCTCTCACTCTCTCTCTTCCGTCTCTCTATCTCAATTCAATTAAAATTGCTTTTTTGCATGGAAAGTTTAAAGGGACTGTTTAAATAATAAATAGTAACCCCCCTCCCTCTCACTACTTTCCTCCTCGACACAGAGGTCAGACGGGCTTTGCCATCGCCATCAACCTGATGTATGGCATGGCATCCCTGTCCAGTACCTTTGCCCTGCTCCTGGTCACAGAGCGTTCACTCAAGTCCAAGCACGTACAGCAGGTCAGCGGCGTCTACCTCTCCAACTTCTGGTTCTCTGCACTGCTCTGGGACCTGGTCAACTTCTTCCTGCCCTGCATGCTCATGCTGGTCAGTATACCATCTGAATTTACTTAAAGGCCCAATGCAGCTGTTTTTTATTTTAATATCAAATCATTTCTGGGTAACAATTAAGTACCTTACTGTGATTGTTTTCAATGAAAATGGTCAAAAAGAAACTAAGTTTCTTAGCAAGAGCAATTTCTGAAGCAAGACTTTTTCTAGGACTGTCTGTTAATGGTGTGAGTGGGGAGGGTAAAACTGAAAACTAGCTGCTATCCAAACAGTGTTTCACTCCGTCCCAACAGGTGGTGTTCCGGGCGTTTGGGGTCAAGGCCTTCGTAGCAGACAACCACCTGGTTGACGTGTTATTACTCCTGCTGCTATATGGCTGGGCCGTCATCCCCCTCATGTACCTGCTCAGCTTCCTGTTCTCCACCGCTGCCACCGCCTACACCCGCCTCACCATCTTCAACATCATCAGCGGCACCGCCACCTTCCTCACCGTCACCATCATGACCATCCCAGGTGAGAGCCAGACCAAACTGTGCCGTCTCTGATATTTTCAGGATGGTCCAGCAACTGTGGGGATGCGTAGCCAGTACAGCTTGGCCCAGTTTGGTTCTGAGGTGTGAAAAGCCCTTAGGTGTACTGGAACACTGGACCTGCTGGCAGCTCAGACTACACTTCTAACTACATGGGGAATCATTAAGATTTGGCGATTTAGAGCCTGTTTCTCTGCTAGGAAAAAGAACGACCCCCTACTGCACACTGGTGCACTTATTTCCTTCAGAACTGGGGATTAGGCTGGCAAAATATGCTGTGGAAATACATTTGATGAATTTCCCTTACCTTGACTATCTCATCTCTCCTCCTTTCCCTCCCATCCTCCTCCTGTTTCCCCTTCTCTCCTCTCCTCTCCTTTCCATCCTCTCCTCCTCCTGTTTCCCCTTCTCTCCTCTCCTTCCCATCCTCTCCTCCTCCTGTTTCCCCTTCTCTCCTCTCCTTCCCATCCTCTCCTCCTCCTGTTTCCCCTTCTCTCCTCTCCTTCCCATCCTCTCCTCCTCCTGTTTCCCCTTCTCTCCTCTCCTTCCCATCCTCTCCTCCTCCTGTTTCCCCTTCTCTCCTCTCCTCTCCTTTCCATCCTCTCCTCCTCCTGTTTCCCCTTCTCTCCTCTCCTCTCCTTTCCATCCTCTCCTCCTCCTGTTTCCCCTCCTCTCCTCCTCTCCTCTCTCCTTCCATCCTCTCCTCCTCCTGTTTCCCCTTCTCTCCTCTCCTTCCCATCCTCTCCTCCTCCTGTTTCCCCTTCTCTCCTCTCCTCTCCTCCCATCCTCTCCTTCTCCTGTCCCTCCTCTCCTTCTCCTGTTTCCTCTCCTCTCCTTCCCATCCTCTCCTTCTCCTGTTTCCTCTCCTCTCCTTCCCATCCTCTCCTTCTCCTGTTTCCTCTCCTCTCCTTCCCATCCTCTCCTTCTCCTGTTTCTCCCCTTCTCTCCTCTCCTTCCCATCCTCTCCTTCTCCTGTTTCCCCTTCTCTCCTCTCCTTCCCATCCTCTCCTTCTCCTGTTTCCCCTTCTCTCCTCTCCTTCCCATCCTCTCCTTCTCCTGTTTCCCTCTCCTCTCCTTCCCCTCCTCTCCTTCTCCTGTTTCTCCCCTCTCCTTCCCATCCTCTCCTTCTCCTGTTTCCTCTCCTCTCCTTCCCATCCTCTCCTTCTCCTGTTTCCTCTCCTCTCCTTCCTCTCCTCTTCTTCTCCTCTCTCTCTCCTCTCCTTCTCCTGTTTCCCCTTCTCTCCTCTCCTTCCCATCCTCTCCTTCTCCTGTTTCCCCTTCTCTCCTCTCCTTCCCATCCTCTCCTTCTCCTGTTTCCCCTCTCCTTCTCTCCTCTCCTTCCCATCCTCTCCTTCTCCTGTTTCCCCTTCTCTCCTCTCCTTCCCATCCTCTCCTTCTCCTGTTTCCCCTTCTCTCCTCTCCTTCCCATCCTCTCCTTCTCCCAGAGCTATATCTACAGGACCTGTCTCGTAACCTGGACAAGGTGTTCCTGCTCTTCCCTAACTACTGCCTGGGCATGTCCTTCAGCCAGTTCTACCAGAACTACCAGTTCATCACCTTCTGCACCCCCAACCCCGTGACCACGGCCTTCTGCCGTGCCTTCAGTGAGTAGTGTACGGTGTTCTCCTACAGCAGGGAGACAGCAGCCGGAGCTGTATCACAGTGTCCATAGTTCAGTAGGAATACCTATTGTATTCGTAGCTTCTTTGGGAGGGGGGTGGGGACCAAAAATGTAGAGGATTATTTTATGGGACAATATACAAATGTTATTGAGAAAGATAATTTGAAAAAGAAAATGATGATGTTTAGGGTGGGGTCACCAGAATAAAAAAATAAATACAATGGGTATCCTGAAATGCTGGGGAACAATAAAGGGGTCTCTGCTGAAAAAGTTTCAATACCACTGTGTTACATGATATGTAATGGTGGTAATATTTTGATCCTAATAATGTTGATGAAAATGATTCTGACTATGACGATGGTAAAGAGGATGATGAAGAGCCTGTCATGCTATTTTCTAGTTAACCTTTCGTAGCACTGACTGGTCTTGTTGCTCCTCCCTCTTCCAGACATCACGTACCAGGAGAACTACTTCTCCATGTCGGAGCCGGGGGTGGGGCGTTTCCTGGTGGCCCTGTCCCTGCAGGGTGTAGTCTTCATCACCCTCCTCTTCATCATCGAGATGCAGTGTGTCAAAACCCTCCGCCGCTTCCTCACCCACCTCGCCAGCAGACGTAAACAGGTTAGAAGGGGAGGGGCCAGAGAGTTGACTATAGGGTGCTGCCTCATGCCCCGGGTGAGCGGAGTTTTCACAAAATGTGCCCACCTGATGCCCTGAGTGAGATTAAACTAATGCCCCATTTGTTTATATAGGGCTGTTGTCAAGAGCAAATTATACTCCTCTTTTAAGAATTTCTGATTTCTGAAAAACTGGTAAAATGTTGGTGTGGTTGGGTACATGTCAAAATTCAACATTACTGTGCCCTGCTGTAATTTCTTACAGCTGTATTATGCCAATAGTATAAAAAGACCTCATCGATAATGACAGTCAGTATGTCTCCTAGTTGCCTCTGATGGGGGATGCGGCCCTACTGCCGGAGGACAGGGACGTAGCGGAGGAGAGGAAGAGGGTTCTGGAGTGTCAGCCCATAGTAGAATCTATGGTGGGGAGCCCACTCATTCTGCAGGACCTCAGCAAGGTACAGCAATCTGTCTGTTAGTCTGGTCTCCCTCCCAGAGTCATCCAATAGTGGTGAGGGCCTGCCTGCCTGCCTGCCTCCCTCTAGGCACACAGCAGTGATCTCCCTCCCTCCCTCTAGGCACACAGCAGTGATCTCCCTCCCTCCCTCTAGGCACACAGCAGTGATCTCCCTCCCTCCCTCTAGGCACACAGCAGTGATCTCCCTCCCTCCCTCTAGGCACACAGCAGTGATCTCCCTCCCTCTAGGCACACAGCAGTGATCTCCCTCCCTCCCTCCAGGCACACAGCAGTGATCTCCCTCCCTCTAGGCCTCCATCTCCCTTCTAGGCACACAGCAGTGATCTCCCTCCCTCCCTCCAGGCACACAGCAGTGATCTCCCTCCCTCCCTCCAGTTCTACAGCAGTGATCTCCCTCCCTCCCTCCAGTTCTACAGCAGTGATCTCCCTCCCTCCCTCCAGTTCTACAGCAGTGATCTCCCTCCCTCCCTCCAGTTCTACAGCAGTGATCTCCCTCCCTCCCTCCAGTTCTACAGCAGTGATCTCCCTCCCTCCCTCCAGTTCTACCAGTGATCTCCCTCCCCCTCCCTCCCTCCCTCCCTCCCTCCCTCCCTCCCTCCCTCCAGTTCTACAGCAGTGATCTCCCTCCCTCCCTCCCTCCAGTTCTACAGCAGTGATCTCCCTCCAGTTCTACAGCAGTGATCTCCCTCCCTCCCTCCCTCCAGTTCTACAGCAGTGATCTCCCTCCCCTCCCTCCCTCCCTCCCTCCCTCCCTCCCTCCCTCCCTCCCTCCCTCCAGTTCTACAGCAGTGATCTCCCTCCCTCCAGTTCTACAGCAGTGATCTCCCTCCCTCCCTCCCTCCAGGTATACAGCAGTGGAGAAACAGTACTGGCGGTAGACAGACTCTCTCTAGCAGTGGGGAAAGGAGAGTGTTTTGGCCTGCTGGGTTTCAATGGCGCAGGGAAGACCACCACCTTCAAGATGCTCACCGGGGACGAGACTGTCACCTCTGGCGATGCCTACATTGACGGCTACAGCATTCTGAGGGATGTCAAGAAGGTTGGAGAGAGAGAGGAAAACATTTCACTGTTTTTCAAATAAACTTTTTTTTAAATGTCACATACACAGGATAGGTGCAGTGAAATGTGTTGTTTGACAGGGTCATCCATAGTAGTACGGCATCCCTGGAGCAAATTAAGGTTAACTACCTTGCTCGAGGGCACATCGGCAGATTTTTCACCTTGTCGGCTCGGGTATACTCAAACCTCTAAGCTACCTGCTGCCCTTACTTAAAAGTTAATTAGGGCACACCGTAGCAAAGCATTTTGCAACAGAAAACAAAAACTAGCATTTCTTATTGTATGTGTACAGATAGGACCTTCTTAATTAGGGATTGTTTTCTTACGCTTTGTGCCTCCTGAACACCAACCAGTTCTAATATACTGTGAAACAAAATCACCTTGCATGACACCACCCTCTCTCCCGTGTGTCGTAGGTACAGCAGCGGATTGGCTATTGCCCGCAGTTCGACGCTGTCCTGGATCACATGACAGGAAGAGAAACGCTGAGCATGTATGCTAGGCTCCGGGGGATACCCGAGAAATACGTGTCAGGCTGCGTGGAGAACGTGCTACGGTCCTTACTACTGGAGCCCCATGCTGACAAACTGTGCCGCAGCTACAGGTAAGCAGTGAGGGGGAGGGGCTGTGTGTTTGTGTTGGTTTGGGGGTGGGGGACAGTGTGTGTGTAGGTGTGTTGGTTTGGGGGTGGGGGACAGTGTGTGTGTAGGTGTGTTGGTTTGGGGGTGGGGGACAGTGTGTGTGTAGGTGTGTTGGTTTGGGGGTGGGGGACAGTGTGTGTGTGTGTTGTTTGGGGGGGGTGTTGGTTTTGGGGGTGGGGGACAGTGTGTGTGTGTTGGGTGTGGGTTGGTGTTGGGGTGGGGGACAGTGGGTGTGTGGGTGTGTTGGGGTGTGTGGGGGTGGGGAACAGTGTGTGTGTGTGTGTTGGGGTGGGGGGACAGTGGGGGACAGTGTGTAGGTGTGTTGGTTTGGGGTGGGGGACAGTGTGTGTGTGTGTTTGGGGTGGGGGACAGTGGGGTGACAGTTTGGGGGTGGGGGACAGTGTGGGTGTGGGGGACAGTGTGGGGTGTGTGGGGTGGGGGGTGGGGGACAGTTGGGGTGGGGGACAGTGTGTGGTTTGGGGGACAGTGGGGTGGGGGGACAGTGTGGGTGTTTTGGTGTGGGGGGGTGGGGAACAGTGTGTTGGTTTGGGGATGGGGGACAGTGTGGGTGTGTTAGTTTGGGGAGTGGGGAACAGTGTGTGGGTGTTTTGGTGTGGGAGTGGGGGACAGTGTGTGGTGTGTTGGTTTGGGGGTGGGGGACAGTGTGTGTGGTGTGTTGGTTTGGGGGTGGGGGACAGTGTGTGGGTGTGTTGGTTTGGGGGTGGGGGACAGTGTGTGTTGTTTGGGAGTGGGGGTGTGTGTGTGTTTGGGGGTGTTGGGGGGTGGGGGACAGTGTGTGGGTGTGTTGGTTTGGGGTTTGGGGTGGGGGACAGTGTGTGGGGGGGACAGTGGGGGACAGTGTGTGGGTGTGTTAGTTTGGGAGTGGGGGACAGTGGTGTGGGGACAGTGTGTTATGTTAGTTTGGGAGTGGGGGACAGTGGGTTTGGGGGTGGGGGACATGTGTGTGTGTGTGTGTTGGTTTGGGGTGGGGAACAGTGTGTGGGTGTTGGTTTGGGTTTGTGGGGTGGGGAACAGTGGTGTGGGTGTTTTTGTGTGGGGTGTGTTGGGGTGGGGGACAGTGTGGGTGTGTGTGGGGGTGGGGACAGTGTGGGTGTGTGTGTTTTGGGTGTGGGGGTGTGTGTTGGTTTGGGGGTGGGGACAGTGTGTGTGTGTGGTTTGGGGTGTGGGTGTGTGTGGGTGTGTTGTTTGTGTGTGTAGTGTGTGGTTGGGAGTGGGGGACAGTGTGTGGGTGTGTTGGTTTGGGGTGGGGGACAGTGTGTGGGTGTGTTGGTTTGGGGGTGGGGGACAGTGGTGTGTTAGTTTGTGTGGGGGACAGTGTGTGTGGGTGTTTGGGGTGTTGGGGTGGTTTGGGGGGGGGACAGTGTGGGTGTGTTGGTTTGGGGGTGGGGGACAGTGTGTGTGTTGGGGTGGGGGACAGTGTGTGGGTATGTTAGTTTTGGGTTGGGACAGTGTGTGGGTTTGGGGGTGGGGGACAGTGTGTGTGGTGTGTTGGTTTGGGGTGGGGGACAGTGTGTTATGTTGGTTTGGGGGTGGGGGACAGTGTGGGGGTGTGTGTGGGTGTTGTTTGGGGTGGGGGACAGTGTGTAGGTGTGTTGGTTTGGGGTGGGGGACAATGTGTGTGGGGTGGGGGACAGTATGTGTTTGTGTGGTTTTGGGGTGGGGGACAGTATGTGGGTGTGTTGGTGGGGGTGGGGGACAGTGTGTTGTTTGGGGGGGGGGGACAGTGTGGGGGACAGTGGGTGGGTGTGTTGGGGTGGGGGACAGTGTGTGTGTTGGTTTGTTGGGGTGGGGGACAGTGTGTGGTGTGTTGTGGGGGACAGTGTTGGTGGTGGGAGTGGGGGACAGTGTGTGTAGTGTGTTGGTTTGGGGGTGGGGGACAGTGTGGGTGTGTTAGTTTGGGAGTGGGGGAACAGTGTGTGGGTGTTTGGGGTGGGGGACAGTGTGTGGGTTGGTTTGGGGGGGACAGTGTGGTGTGTGTGGGTGTGTGTGTTGGGGGGTTTGGGGGTGTTGGTTTGGGGGTGGGGGACAGTGTTGTTTGGGTGGGGGACAGTGTTGGTTTGGGGGGTGGGGGACAGTGTGTGGGGGGGTGTGTTGGTTTGGGGGTGGGGGACAGTGTGTGGGTGTGTTAGTTTGGGGGTGGGGGACAGTGTGTGGGTGTGTTAGTTTGGGAGTGGGGGACAGTGTGTGTGTGTGTTAGTTTGGGAGTGGGGGACAGTGGGTGTGGGGGTGGGGTGTGTAGTTTGTGTGAGTTTGGGGGGGGGACAGTGTGTGGGTGTGTTAGTTTTGGGGAACAGTGGGGGGGGGGACAGTGTGTTGGTTTGTGTGTGTGTGTGTTGGGTGGGTGTTTGGGGTGGGGGACAGTTTGGGGTGTGGTGTGTGTTTTGGGGAACAGTGTGTGGGTGTTTTTTGGGAGTGGGGGACAGTGTGTGTAGTGTGTTGGTTTGGGGGTGGGGGACAGTGTGGGTGTGTTAGTTTGGGGAGTGGGGGACAGTGTGTGGTGTTTTGTGTGGGAGTAGTGTGGGGGGACAGTGTGTGTGGGGGTGTTGGTTTGGGGGTGTGGGTGTGGGGACAGTGTGTGGGGGTATGTGTTAGTTTGGGGTGGGGGACAGGTGTGTTAGTTTGGGAGTTTGGGAGGGGGGACAGTGTGTGGGTATGTTAGTTTGGGAGTGGGGGACAGTGTGTGGTATGTGTGTTGGTTTGGGAGTGGGGGGGGACAGTGTGGGGTGTGTTGGGGGTTTGGGAGTGGGGGACAGTGTGTGTGTTGGTTTGGGGGTGGGGGACAGTGTGTAGGTGTGTTGTGGGGTGTGTGTGTGTGTTGGTATGTGTTTGTGGGGGGGGTGGGGTGTGGGGGTGGGGGACAGTATGAGGTGTGTTGGTTTTGGGGGACAGTGTGTGGTTTGGTGGGGTGGGGGACTGTGTGTGTGTGTGTGTGTGTGTGTGTGTGTGTGGGTGTGTTGGTTTGGGGGAGTGTGTGTGTGTGTTGGGGTGGGGGACAGTGTGTGTGTGTGTGGGTGGGGGACAGTGGGTGTGTTGGGGTGGGGGACAGTGTGTGGTGTGTGTTGGGGTGGGGGACAGTGTGTGTGTGGGGAACAGTGTGTGTAGTGTGTTTTGGGGGTGGGGGACAGTGTGGTGTGGGGGAACAGTGTGTGGGTGTTGGTTGGGAGTGGGGGACAGTGTTGTGTTGGAGTGGGGGACAGTGTGTGTGGTGTGTGGGGGTGGGGGACAGTGTGTGGTGTGTTGGTTTGGGGTGGGGGACAGTGTGTGGGTGTGTTGGGGGGTGGGGGACAGTGTGTGGGTGTGTGGTTTGGGGGTGGGGGACAGTGTGTGGTGTGTGTTGGGGACAGTGTGTGGGTGTGTTGGTTTGGGGTGGGGGACAGTGACAGTGTGTGTTTGTGTTGGTTTGGGGGGGTTGGGGGACAGTATGTGTTTGTGTTGGTTTGGGGGTGGGGGACAGTGTGTGGTGTGTTGTTTTGGGGGAGTGGGGGACAGTGTGTGGGTGTGTGTTGGGGTGGGGACAGGGGACAGTGTGGGGGTGTGTGGGTGTGTTGGTTTGGGGGACAGTGTAGGGTTTGGGGTGTGTGTTGGTTTTGGGAGTGGGGGACAGTGTGTGGGTGTGTTGTTTGGGGGTGGGGGGACAGTGTTTTTGGGGGTGGGGGACTGTGTGTGTGTGTGTGTGTTGGTTTGGGAGTGGGGGACAGTGGGGGTGTGGGTGTGTTGGTTTGGGAGTGGGGGACAGTGGGTGTGTGTGTGTTGGTTTGGGAGTGTGGGGGACAGTGGGTGTGTTGGTTTGGGGGACAGTGTGGGTGTGTTAGTTTGGGAGTGGGGTGGGGGACAGTGTGGGTGTGTTGGTTTGGGAGTGGGGGACAGTGTGTGTGTGTGTGTGGTTTGGGGGACAGTGTGTGGGTGTGTTGGTTTGGGGGTGGGGGACAGTGGGTGTGTGGGTGTGTAGGGTTTGGGAGTGGGGGACAGTGTGGGTGTGTTGGTTTGGGAGTGGGGGACAGTGTGTGGGTGTGTTGGTTTGGGAGTGGGGGACAGTGTGGGTGTGTTGGTTTGGGAGTGGGGGACAGTGTGTGGGTGTGTTGGAGTGGGGGACAGTGTGTGGGTGTGTTGGAGTGGGGGACAGTGTGTGGGTGTGTTGGAGTGGGGGACAGTGTGTGGGTGTGTTGGAGTGGGGGACAGTGTGTGGGTGTGTTGGGTTTGGGAGTGGGGGACAGTGTGTGGGTGTGTTGGTTTGGGAGTGGGGGACAGTGTGTGGGTGTGTTGGTTTGGGAGTGGGGGACAGTGTGTGTGTGGAACTGGATGAATCATTGTGTTCTTTCCCTTTGTACTTTTGTGGCTGAAATCTCTTCACAGTATCATACTACAGGAGGCCGTCTATTGTACACATACAAAATCGTTAATCTGGTGTGTTTGTAGGGCACTTGCAGGTCACAGAGCTCTTTTCTTGCTATTTTTGTTGTGCTCCTTCTCTCTAGAGACATATCTTGTCCTATAGTGTACACTATAGGACAAGATATGTCTCTAGAGAGAGAAGGAGTAGTGTACACTACTCCTTCTCTCTCTAGAGACATACAGTGGGGCAAAAAATATTTAGTCAGCTGCAAATTGTGCAAGTTCTCCCACTTAAAAAGATGAGGGGCCTGTAATTTTCATCATAGGTAGTACACTTCAACTATGACAGACAAAATTAGAAAAAAAATCCAGAAAATCACATTATAGGATTTTTAATGAATGCATTTGCAAATTATGGTGGAAAATGAGTATTTGGTTACCTACAAACAAGCAAGATTTCTGGCTCTCACAGACCTGTAACTTCTCCTTTAAAAGGCTCCTCTGTCCTTCACTCGTTACCTGTATTAATGGCACCTGTTTGAACTTGTTATCAGTATAAAAGACACCTGTCCACAACCTCAAACAGTCACACTCCAAACTCCACTATGGCCAAGACCAAAGAGCTGTCAAAGGACACCAGAAACAAAATTGTAGACCTGCACCAGGCTGGGAAGACTGAATCTGCAATAGGTTTGAAGAAAATCAACTGTGCGAGTAATTATTAGGAAATGGAAGACATACAAGACCACTGATAATCTCCCTCGATCTGGGGCTCCACGCAAGATCTCACCCCGTGGGATCAAAATGATCACAAGTACGGTGAGCAAAAATCCCAGAACCACACGGGGGGACCTAATGAATGACCTGCAGAGAGCTGGGACCAAAGTAACAAAGCCAACCATCAGTAACACACTACGCCGCCATGGACTCAAATCCTGCAGTGCCAGACATGTCCCCCTGCTTAAGCCAGTACATGTCCAGGCCCGTCTGAAGTTTGCTAGAGAGCATTTGGATGATCCAGAAGAAGATTGGGAGAATGTCATATGGTCAGATGAAACCAAAATATAACTTTTCGGTAAAAACTCAACTCGTCGTGTTTGGAGGACAAAGAATGCCGAGTTGCATCCAACCATACCTACTGTGAAGCATGGGGGTGGAAACATCATGCTTTGGGGCTGTTTTTCTGCAAAGGGACCAGGACGACTCATCCGTGTAAAGGAAAGAATGAATGGGGCCATGTATCATGAGATTTTGAGTGAAAACCTCCTTCCATCAGCAAGGGCATTGAAGATGAAACGTGGCTGGGTCTTTCAGCATGACAATGATCCCAAACACACCACCCGGGCAATGAAGGAGTGGCTTTGTAAGAAGCATTTCAAGGTCCTGTAGTGACCTAGCCAGTCTCTATATCACAACCCCATAGAAAATCTTTGGAGGGAGTTGAAAGTCCGTGTTGCCCAGCAACAGCCCCAAAACATCACTGCTCTAGAGGAGATCTGCATGGAGGAATGAGCCAAAATACCAGCAACAGTGTGTGAAAACCTTGTGAAGACTTACAGAAAACGTTTGACCTCTGTCATTGCCAACAAAGGGTATATAACAAAGTATTGAGAAACTTTTGTTATTGACCAAATACTTATTTTCCATCATAATTTGCAAATAAATTCATTAAAAATACTACAATGTGATTTTCTGGATTTTTTTCTTTTCTCATTTTGTCTGAAAATTACAGGCCTCATCTTTTTAAGTGGGAGAACTTGCACAATTGGTTTGCTGACTAAATACTTTTTTGCCCCACTGTATCTTGTCCTATAGTGCATACTCCTCCTTCTCTCTCTAGAGACATATCTTGTCCTATAGTGTACACTACTCCTTCTCTCTCTAGAGACAGCTCATGAATGTCAAGATATTACTGAGTACAAACACACTGCCTTTCCTCCTTCCTTCCTTCCTCCCACTTGCCCCCCAATCCCTTCTCCCTCAAATCACTTCGTAACCCCCCTTTCACTCTCTCTCCCTCCAGTGGGGGCAATAAGAGGAAGCTGAGTGCGGCTGTGGCTCTGATTGGTGGACCCCCGGTCATCTTCCTGGACGAGCCATCCACTGGCATGGACCCGGTTGCTAGGCGACTGCTGTGGGACGCTGTGACGCGCACCCGAGAGTCTGGAAAGGCCATCATCATCACCTCTCACAGGTGAGCACACACACACACACCATCCTCTTTATCGCCATCATCATCATCTTCCACCTTCCAGTACAGTCATTACTGTGTCACAGGAAGGAACAGAGTGACTCAGAGAATAAAATAGATGTTGTCGTGGGTTTATCTTTCTCCCTCTCCTCTTTTGTTCCTCTCTTCTTCCCCTTCTCTCTCTCTGCTGTAGTATGGAGGAATGCGAGGCCCTGTGTACCCGGCTGGCTGTGATGGTGAACGGTCAGTTTAAGTGTCTGGGCAGTCCCCAGCACCTGAAGAGTAAGTTTGGCAGCGGATACACACTACTGGCTAAAGTACGAGTGCACAAGGAGGTGGAGGATAGCGACCTGCAACTCTTCAAGGACTTCATTGAGAGCACCTTCCCAGGTCAGAGAGACACACACACTCTGAGTCAGACTCATGAACATACACGGGTGCACACACACAAACAAACTTATACAGGCGCACGTAGTGTACACACACACACACAGACAGACAGACAGACAGACAGACAGACACACACAGACACAGACAGACAGACAGACAGACAGACAGACAGACAGACAGACATGCAGACAAACACAGACAGACAGACAGACAGACAGACAGACAGACAGACAGACAGACAGACAGACAGACAACAGACAGACAGACAGACGACAGACAGACAGACAGACAGACGACAGACAGATGCACACAGACACACGTGCATGCACCCCACCCCCTGAGGCTGGTTCAAAGATAATCCAAGATGTATGACTGCCAATGGTTTAGGGCAGTGGTTCCTAAACCTTTTATAGTCCCATACCCCTTCAAACAGTCAACCTCCAGCTGTTTAGCACCAGGGTCAGCACACTCTCAAATGTTTTTCTTCCATCATTGTAATAAGCCTGCCACACACACACACCATACGATACATTTACTAAACATAAGAATGAGTGTGAGTTTTTGTCACAACCCGGCTCGTGGGAAGTGGCAAATAACTCTTATAGGACCAGAGAACAAATAATAATAATAATAATAATAATATAATAATAATAATTGTGCTCTTTATTTAACCATCTTACATATAACACTTTTTTGTTCATCAAAAATTGTGAATAACTCACCACAGGTTAATGAGAAGGGTGTGCTTGAAAGGATGCACATAACTCTGCACTGTTGGGTTATATTGGAGAGTCTCGGTCTTAAATCATTTCCCACACACAGTCTGTGCCTGTATTTATCTAGTGAGGGCTGAGAATCCACTCTCACATAGGTACATGGTTGCAAAGGACATCGGTGTCTTAACAATGCGATTTGCCAAGGCAGGATACTCTGAGTGCAGCCCAATCCAGAAATCTGTCTGTGGCTTCTGTTTAAATGACATTTTCACAGAACCGCTTGTTTGAATTTCTATGAGGCTCTCTTGTTCAGATATCTGTAAGTGGACTGGAGGCAGGGCATGAAAGGGATAACGGATCCAGTTGTTTGTGTCGTCTGTTTCGGGAAAGTATCTGCGTAATTGCGAACCCAACTCACTCAGGTGCTTCGCTATATCACATTTGACATTGTCCGTAAGCTTGAGTTAATTTGCAAACCAAAAATCATACGATGATGGGAAAGACCTGTGTGTTGTCCTTGTTAATGCAGACAGAGAAGAGCTCCAACTTCTTAATCATAGACTCAATTTTGTCCCGCAAATTGATAGTTGCAGAGAGTCCCTGTAAATCCTAGATTCAGATGATTCAGGCGAGAAGAAACATCACCCAGATAGGCCAGTCGTGTGAGAAACTCGTCATCATGCAAGCAGTCAGACAAGTGACTATTATGGTCAGTAAAGAAAACTTTAAGCTCGTCTCTCAATTTAAAAAAGTGTCAATACTTTGCCCCTTGATAACCAGCGCATTGTCCCAGCCATATCCGCGGCAGCAGGAAGTCCTCTACAATAGTCTGGGGCTTGCCTGTCCGAGCCACTCCTCTACAATAGTCTGGGGCTTGCCTGTCCTAGCCACTCCTCTACAATAGTCTGGGGCTTGCCTGTCCGAGCCACTCCTCTACAATAGTCTGGGGCTTGCCTGTCCGAGCCACTCCTCTACAATAGTCTGGGGCTTGCCTGTCCGAGCCACTCCTCTACAATAGTCTGGGGCTTGCCTGTCCTAGCCACTCCTCTACAATAGTCTGGGGCTTGCCTGTCCGAGCCACTCCTCTACAATAGTCTGGGGCTTGCCTGTCCGAGCCACTCCTCTACAATAGTCTGGGGCTTGCCTGTCCGAGCCACTCCTCTACAATAGTCTGGGGCTTGCCTGTCCGAGCCACTCCTCTACAATAGTCTGGGGCTTGCCTGTCCGAGCCACTCCTCTACAATAGTCTGGGGCTTGCCTGTCCGAGCCACTCCTCTACAATAGTCTGGGGCTTGCCTGTCCGAGCCACTCCTCTACAATAGTCTGGGGCTTGCCTGTCCTAGCCACTCCTCTACAATAGTCTGGGGCTTGCCTGTCCTAGCCACTCCTCTACAATAGTCTGGGGCTTGCCTGTCCGAGCCACTCCTCTACAATAGTCTGGGGCTTGCCTGTCCTAGCCACTCCTCTACAATAGTCTGGGGCTTGCCTGTCCGAGCCACTCCTCTACAATAGTCTGGGGCTTGCCTGTCCTAGCCACTCCTCTACAATAGTCTGGGGCTTGCCTGTCCGAGCCACTCCTCTACAATAGTCTGGGGCTTGCCTGTCCGAGCCACTCCTCTACAATAGTCTGGGGCTTGCCTGTCCGAGCCACTCGGTAGCTCACCATATAAGACGCTTCAAGCCCCTTCTTATTAATGGTATCAGTTGCTTTTATACATGTACTACTACGCAAAAGTCGTCTATTCTAGCTCAAAATACCCCCGTGGCTTATTTTTCACATTTCCTCATGTTTCGTTTCTAAATGTCTGCGTAAGAGGGAAGGTTTCCCGCGAGAGTGTAACGGTTAATGTGATTGGATGTTAATTATTTGACTAGGCTGCCTGTATTTGACATAGTGTTTTTGTTTCGATAAGCACTAGATGGTTTAATTTTATTTTTGGCAGTGAAACGAGGCTACATCTACCCCAGTTTGGGAATACCTGGTTTAGGGGGTTGGTCTAACATGACATCACTTCCTTCTCTCCACAGGAAGTCTACTAACAGATGAACACCAGGGCATGGTGCACTACCACTTAACTGACAAGACTCTTACCTGGGCACAGGTAACAATCTCTCTTTCTCAGCCGGTCCCTATTCACTCCCTAACCCTTCTCCTTGGCCTTAACCTGTCAGCCAACCTGTCTTTTAGACTGTAAGAGCACCATCTAGTGGAGACCTAACCTGTCTTTTAGACTGTAAGAGCACCGTCTAATGGAGACCTAATCCTGTCTTTTAGACTGTAAGAGCACCATCTAGTGGAGACCTAACCTGTCTTTTAGACTGTAAGAGCACCATCTAGTGGAGACCTAACCTGTCAGCCAACCTGTCTTTTAGACTGTAAGAGCACCATCTAGTGGAGACCTAACCTGTCAGCCAACCTGTCTTTTAGACTGTAAGAGCACTATCTAGTGGAGACAGACCTAACCTGTCTTTTAGACTGTAAGAGCACCATCTAGTGGAGACCTAACCTGTCTTTTAGACTGTAAGAGCACCATCTAGTGGAGACCTAACCTGTCAGCCAACCTGTCTTTTAGACTGTAAGAGCACCATCTAGTGGAGACCTAACCTGTCAGCCAACCTGTCTTTTAGACTGTAAGAGCACCATCTAGTGGAGACCTAACCTGTCTTTTAGACTGTAAGAGCACCGTCTAATGGAGAACTAACCTGTCTTTTAGACTGTAAGAGCACCATCTAGTGGAGACCTAACCTGTCAGCCAACCTGTCTTTTAGACTGTAAGAGCACCATCTAGTGGAGACCTAACCTGTCAGCCAACCTGTCTTTTAGACTGTAAGAGCACTATCTAGTGGAGACAGACCTAACCTGTCTTTTAGACTGTAAGAGCACCATCTAGTGGAGACCTAACCTGTCTTTTAGACTGTAAGAGCACCATCTAGTGGAGACCTAACCTGTCAGCCAACCTGTCTTTTAGACTGTAAGAGCACCATCTAGTGGAGACCTAACCTGTCAGCCAACCTGTCTTTTAGACTGTAAGAGCACTATCTAGTGGAGACCTAACCTGTCTTTTAGACTGTAAGAGCACTATCTAGTGGAGACCTAACCTGTCTTTTAGACTGTAAGAGCACCATCTAGTGGAGACCTAACCTGTCTTTTAGACTGTAAGAGCACTATCTAGTGGAGACCTAACCTGTCTTTTAGACTGTAAGAGCACCATCTAATGGAGACCTAACCTGTCTTTTAGACTGTAAGAGCACCATCTAGTGGAGACCTAACCTGTCTTTTAGACTGTAAGAGCACTATCTAGTGCAGACCTAACCTGTCTTTTAGACTGTAAGAGCACCATCTAGTGGAGACCTAACGTGTCTTTTAGACTGTAAGAGCACTATCTAGTGGAGACCTAACCTGTCAGCCAACCTGTCTTTTAGACTGTAAGAGCACCATCTAGTGGAGACCTAACCTGTCTTTTAGACTGTAAGAGAACTATCTAGTGGAGACCTAACCTGTCTTTTAGACTGTAATAGCACCGTCTAATGGAGACCTAACCTGTCTTTTAGACTGTAAGAGCACTATCTAGTGGAGACCTAACCTGTCTTTTAGACTGTAATAGCACCGTCTAATGGAGACCTAACCTGTCAGGCAGCCTGTCTTTTAGACTGTAATAGCACCATCTAGTGGAGAAATAGTGTAATGAATTGTATCTGACTACTCCACACTATTGACGTTGTCAGATTCAGCTTTTGATTTCAGGCTAAGCACTGACTCACCCTCTGATTTCCCTCTTTGTATCCCCTCTCTTCATCCCCCCATCCTCCCCAAGGTGTTTGGCACCCTAGAGGCAGCCAAAGAGAAGTACAACATCGACGACTACGCTGTGAGCCAGATCTCCTTGGAACAGGTGTTCCTCAGCTTCGCCCAGTTCCAGCACTGCAGCAGGAAATAGATACAGTGAGGGGGAGCTCCATCTCGCTCTGTTTCTCTCTCTTTCTGTCTGTCCATCCGTCGTGTGTATCTCTCCACTCTGTGTGGCTGACCTGTGTACATGGGCTCGACTATGTGACGCGCCACTGAGCTCTGACCAGGTCTTGATCTACATACACACAGACAGACACTGTGCAGTGATGGAGCAGAGTTTGAATCCCTGGACACCCGGTCTTCAACGTGGCCGTGTTACCCCAGCTCCCTCTAACCCCGCTGGGCTTGGACCGCCAACCAGACTGGACCTGTTGATCCAAGCCTGGGTCTTAACCATCAACCACTCCTTTCTCTTCTGTTCAATCAGTTAGTGTGTTGGACATTTAGGTCAGTACAGAGGCAAGGTTAGGGTTAGGGAGTTCGGGGGGGGGTCTGCTATACGACCAAGTAAGAAATCTTAGATGTTACCCCTTTTTTGTCTTTGACGTTTAAAGACCATGTATACAACTGGATACCACTGGATATGATGGTCTACTCTGTATAATACAACCCAGCCTTGTGAATGTGTGACAGGCAGGGTTGTGAATGTGTGACAGGCAGGGTTGTGAATGTGTGACAGGCAGGGTTGTGAATGTGTGACAGGCAGGGTTGTGAATGTGTGACAGGCAGGGTTGTGAATGTGTGACAGGCAGGGTTGTGAATGTGTGACAGGCAGGGTTGTGAATGTGTGACAGGCAGGGTTGTGAATGTGTGACAGACCTTTTTGTGAACTTGTATGCAGCTTTCTTTATGAATGATTTTTGTCTCATATGATTCTTACTGTGATCCTAAACAATTGTGCACAGTGGTTATTGTTCGTGAAATTATTGAAATATACAATGAAGCACTTCAAGTGATGGAATTGTAAAACAAATCAACAATTTTTTTTTCTTTATTAGGGTAAATGCCATGCCAGGGTAAATGCCATGCCAGGGTAAATGCCATGCTAATGCCATGCCAGGGTAAATGCCATGCTAATGCCATGCCAGGGTAAATGCTATGCTCTAACGCTTGCTCATCATTTTTGGTCGGATGTAAATGATTTAATAGATTAATGGTACTGAAGCCACTTCCTGTAGGAAATCATTAGATTGGTTTGCAGAAACAGTAGCTAACAATTGCATGTCTGAAAGAACAACAACCTCTCTGCACTGCATTGCATGGCACACAAAGTGTGCTTGGTATTGAGATGACCTCAGACCATCATCAAAATTCCTAATTGCAAGATTCAGAAAGAAAAAACGTCTTGAAGGATTTGGGCATGTTGGACTGTGTGGTTTCTATCCTTAGCATTGTGTCCACTGACTGAAGCACAACTTCCCTTTCTACGGGCTACAGTAAGTTTGATACAGTGTCATAGTTACAGAATCACTATGTCAACCTGCTGAGGTACTGATATGTTATTTGACTTTAAGGGATAAGTCAATGATCTTGTGAAATCCCTGAACTATCCCTCTAAGTGAGGTATTTTTTGGTTAGTTTACCCACACTAATTTAACTGCAGCTTAAGCATTTCATGTTAACTTTATTTGTTTGTGTGCTGTCCCTTTACTGCTGTCAATTATACTACTACAGTACTACAATGTTATTCCTGAAGGCTGAAACAAAATGATGTTTTTGCTTATCAATGTGTAGATGCATTACAGCTATGGACCAATGCACTGTTACGTCCTCTTAATATAGAGTTTAGAGTACTTTACTATAGAGTAACACACCGTCCAGTCAACAAATCAGGCACCTTTTCCCTCCATTGGCTGTTTTGTTATCTCATTTGCATACCCTTTCTTAATGTAATTGAATGAAGAGGTTGAATGAGAATGTGAGGTTTAAAGACAATAGCTTCCACAAGAATGAAAGTATTTCTGTAGAGACAGAGAATTCCTGCGTCTTGTTCCAGCATTCCATTTATACATTTTTTTTGCTTTGTGGAAAATGTTTAGGCCAAGTCCAATATTTAGTCCAATTGTGTCTAGACATGTTCACTCTCCTATGTTCTCCGAATGCTACCCTGGTTGATGTGGTTATGTATCTAAACTATCAACAGCAGTCATGGGAGCATAGTGTAAACGTCTTAAAGGGGTAGCTGACATTTTTGTTGCTGTTTTCAGTTAAAAAAAAAGTAAACTGTCCTTTTTAAAAGAATGTTTCTGAAAATGGTTAACTTCTCAATGCAACTGACTGTGAAACAGCCTCTCATAAGGACCATGAAGGATCAACTCTGCCCCCCCACCCCCCTCATAGCTCACTCAATCTAGCAAGTTGACTTTTATTTTATTTTTTAAAAGCACTTTTGAAGTAAACCTCTGCAACAATGGCTGTTTCTGGGATGGTTGAACTTAAGCACTGCGTAGGATAGTTGACAAACTGATAGGCAAGTGGTTACAGACTTAAATAGAGGCTGACGTTCATGTTTGGAAGACACAAAATAGGCCTTATTGATTATACAGGGCTCTGTCCTGACAACTTATGTTTTTGTTATGTTTCTACATATTATAGATGCTAGTTCATCTATATGGACATGTCTTACAGCCAGTGAAAGAGAACTTGAAAACATTGTGACGATGAGGCATATGATTAGGATGAAATACAATGTATCATATTTAAAAAGGGACTCTTCATCATTGTACTCATATGTACTGTATCATGGAACTAACCTTGTCTACTGTGTAATTACTGCTATTATTTTTTAAATTAAATTTGCTTTATGCAAATTGGAACAAAAACAAGTATTCCTTTACTTTAGAAACACCACACTCCCATTATACATAATCAATGATGAGGTATTTCTAATAATAAGCCAGCTGTTCTACAGATAAATAAAACTGGACCAGCTGGACTCAGCCAGTAGTACACTGTGGTCATATACTGTTAACCCCTGTATGCTTTGTTTGTGAATCAGAGCATGACCTGTGTGTATCCCCTCAGTAGTTACAACCCAGGTTTTCTCTGGTGATTTCAGAGGGGAAGGCACAGAAACCCTCAGTGGTTACAACCCAGGTTTTCTCTGGTGATTTCAGAGAACCTGTTCTTTCACTCCCATGAATGGAAAAGTAGGGGTTGGTCAAAGACATTCATATTACCAGGAAGCCTGAAGAAAAGTATTTTATAGGTGTGAGAAGGATTTGTGTCAGTTCTTTGTTCATGTTCACAATATGCTAACTGATTCTTCAGAAAGTGTGAAACACAATCAGACCTAAAAGACAATCGAGGTTAAACTGTATTCCTACCTCTTATTCAGTTTTGTGATTACGTTTAATCAGTCAATTCTCTGCTCAGTATAGACGGATTACAGTATGAGATAATGACAGACAATGACATCTACGTGATATCCATGTTCTACATTCTGTTGAGGCTGTTATGTTAAAATATTGTCAGCGTATACAGTGCCTTCGGAAAGTATTCAGACCCCTTGACTTTTTCCACATTTTCTTATGTTACGGCCTTATTCTAAAATGGATTTAAAAAATAATTACTCAGCAATCTACACACAATACCCCAGATGACAAAGCAAAAACAGGTTTTTAGAAATTTCTGCAAATGTATTAAAAATAACAGAAATACCTTATTTACATAGGTATTCAGATCCTTTGCTATGAGACTTGAAATTGAGATCAGGTGCATCCTGTTTCCATTGATCGTCCTTGAGAGGTTTCTACAACTTGATTGGAGTCCACCTGTGGTAGATTCAATTAATTGGACATGATTTGGAAAGGCATTTTCCTGTCCAACAGTTGACAGTGCATGTCAGAGCAAAAACCAAGACATGAGGTCGAAGGAATTGTCCGTAGAGCTCAAAGACAGGATTGTGTCGAGGCACAAATCTGGGGAATGGTACAAAAACATTTCTGCAGCTTTGAAGGTCCCGAAGAACACAGTGGCCTCCATCATTCTGAAATGGAAGAAGTTTGGAACCACCAACACTCTTCCTAGAGCTGGCCTCCCAGCCAAACTGAGCAATAGGGGAACAAGAGCCTTGGTTAGGGAGGTAACCAAAGACTAAAGACTCTCAGACCATGAGAAACAACCTCTCACTCAACGTCAACAAAACAAAGGAGATGATCGTGGACTTCAGCAAACGGCAGAGGGAGAATCCCCCTATCCACATCGACGGGACCGCAGTGGAGAAGGTGGAACGTTTTAAGTTCCTCTGCGTACACATCACGGATAAACTGAAATGGTCCATCCACACAGTTGACTACTTTCAAACGGTGAAAGCCCTCCATGATGCTGCACATGTTAAAACAGGCTATGGGCCAAGTGCCTCTCTCCATCTCAATTGGCCCTATGCATAATGCAGTTACACCTGAATAGATCCCACCCCCAGTCATGTCCCTCCCCCACATTCCTGTGTACCTGAGGGTGGGGCGTAGAGATCAATAAGGAAGTCCTCAGTGGCCCAATGTAGAACTTCTGTGAACACAGATTGACAAGATGCGTTATGTAGAAGATCTTCTCCTCCAGACTCCCAGCATGGTGACCCTGCTGGGGGCTGTACTTTTTCTGCCTCCTCTCCTCAGGTTCCAACTCTGAGGAACGGAGGAAGGAGCCTCCAGGACCCAGGCCTCTGCCCCTGCTTGGTAACATGCTCCAGCTGAATCTCAAGAGGCCCTACTGCACCCTTTGTGAGTTGAGGAGAATTCCTGAGTTGCTTTTAAAAAACTTTTTTTTTTTGCTAGTTTGTATTTCCTAAAATAGTTGTTAACTTGACCTGTGTGGCTATAAGCTCTATTTAGAGTTTCAACCAAAAGTTATAGTACAAATGTTTTGAGAATTTGAATAATTGCTCACCCTGAAATCTTAGCTTGGAACGCAGAAGAAGTACAGACTCACCTAAACAAACACATGAGTTAGCCAACTACTGTCATTCAAAGGTCTATTTGTAGGACTTTGACTGAAACTGAAATTTAATACATTTTCAACTTCCAAGAACACAGTTTGCTGGAGTCAATTCAAGTAGATTGCAAAAAAAAAAAATGTCAACAGTGTGACAGGTACCAGACCCGCGGTTGACACAAGCAAACAGGCAATTGTGCTGCCTTCAATATCATCTCCATTGTGTCCGGCAGCAGGTTTGAATACAATGACCCTCAGTTCCAAGGCATGGTGGACAGACAATGAGACCATAGACCTTACAGGCTCTGCACCTATTAAGGTACCGTCTACTTATTTAGTGCACTTTGTTTCTCAATCTTTTTTTCTCAGGAAACTAAGAGTCAGTTTACCAGATCCAGATCTGGAAAACTAATCCTATGGACGTCTTGGTGCAGAATGATATTTTATTTTATTTATTTCACCTTTATTTAACCAGGTAGGCTAGTTGAGAACAAGTTCTCATTTGCAACTGCGACCTGGCCAAGATAAAGCATAGCAGTGTGAACAGACAACACAGAGTTACACATGGAGTAAACAATTAACAAGTCAATAACACAGTAGAAACAAATGGGCAGTCTATATACAATGTGTGCAAAAGGCATGAGGAGGTAGGCGAATATGAGCTAATGCTTACCCTTTCTGTATCAGGAGATCGGTGTACTTTATGTTTCCCTGGCTGGGTCCATGGCTGAAAAACTAGGAACTTATGACTACGTGAATCAGGCCTTCATTGCTCCAAAGAAACCACTAGCAAAGGACACCAACCGATTTTTAAAAATGTAAATATGAACTTTATCAAACAAAACATACTTGTGTTGTGTTACATGAAGTCCTATGAGTGTCATCTGATGAAGATCATCAAAGGTTAGTGATTCATTTTATCTCTATTTGTGCTTTTTGTGAATCCTATCTTTGGCTGGAAAAATGGCTGTGTTTTTCTGTGGCTTGGTGGTGACCTACCATAATCGTTTGTGGTGCTTTCGCTGTAAAGCATTTTTGATATCAGACACTGTGGCTGGATTAACGAGAATTGTATTTTTAAAACGGTATAAGATACTTGTATGCTTGATGAATTTTAATTGAGATTTTTGTTGTTTTGAATTTGTCACCCTGCTCTTTCACTGGCTGTTGTCATATCGATCCCGTTAACGGGATTTCAGCCCTAAGAAGTTGTTTAACAAGTCACCTAATAAGTTGCATGGACTCCCTCTGTGTTTAACATGAGTTTTCAATGACTACCTCATCTCTGTACCCCAGACATACAATAATCTGTAAGGTCCTTCAATCGAGCAGTGAATTTTAAACACAGATTCAACCACAAAGACCAGGGAGGTTTTCCAATGCCTCACAGAGAAGGGCACCTATTGGTAGATGGGTAAAAAGCACCATGATGTTAGGAATTACACTTTGGATGTGTATCAATACACCCAGTAACAACAAAGATACACGCTTCCTTCCAAACTCAGTTGCCGGAGAGGAAGGAAACCACTCAGAGATTTCACCGTGAGGCCAATGGTGACTTTAAAACAGTTACAGAGTTTAATGACTGACTATGAGAAAACTAAGGATAATAATATAGTAGTTACTCCACAATACTAACCTAATTGACAGAGTGTAAAGAAGAACCTGTTCAGAATGAAAAATATTCCAAAACATACATCCTGTTTGCAACAAGGCACTAAAGTAATACTGCATGTTTGCGGCAAATCCAATACAACACATTACTGAGTACCACTCTCACTTTTCCACGGGCCATTAAGTTGTACAACTGACTAGGTATCCCCCTTTCCCCTTTCCTTTCCATATTTTCAAGCATAGTGGTGGCTGTATCATATTATGGGTATGCTTTTAATCGTTAAGGACTGGGGAGTAATTCAGGATAAAAAATAAACGGAATAGAACTAAGCAAAGTAGAAATCCTAAAGGAAAAACTGGTTCAATCTGCTTTCCACTTGACACTGGGAGATGAATTAACCTAAAACACAAGGCCAAATCTAAACTGGAGTTCCTTACCAAGAAGATAGTGAATGTTCATGTGGACGAATTACATTTTTGACTTATATCTACTTGAAAATCAATGACAAGACCTGAAAATGATTGTCTCGCAATGATCAACAACCAATTTGACATAGTTGAATAATGTTTCTTAAGAGTAATGTGTTAATGAGGCACAATCCAGGTGTGGAAAGCCCTTAGAGACTTACCCAGAAAGACTGACAGCTGTAATCGCTGCCAAAGATGCTTCTACAAAGTACTGACTCAGGGGTGTGAATAGTTAGAGCTGAAGTTTGCATACACTCAATTCGTTTTTGGTAGCATTGCCTTTAAATTGTTTAACTTGGGTCAAACGTTTTGGGTAGCCTTCCACAAGCTTCCCACAATAAGTTGGGTGAATTTTGGCCCATTCCTACTGACAGAGATGGTGTAACTGAGTCAAGGTTGTAGGCCTCCTGGCTCTCACACACTTTCAGTTCTGCCCACACATTTTCTATAGGATTGAGGTCAGGGCTTTGTGATGGCCACTCCAATACCTTGACTTTGTTGTCCTTAAGCCATTTTGCCACAACTTTGGAAGTATGCTTGGAGTCCTTTTCCATTTGGAAGACCCATTTGCGACCAAGCTTTAACTTCCTGCCTGACTGATGTCTTGAGATGTTGCTTCAATATATCCACATAATATCCTTTCCTCATGATGCCATCTATTATGTGAAGTCCACCAGTCCCTCCTGTAGCAAAGCACCCCCACAACATGATGCTGCCACCCCCGCTCTTCACGGTTGGGATGGTTTTCTTCGGCTTGCAAGTTTCCCCCTTTTTCCACCAAACATGACGATGTTCATTATGGCCAAACAGTTCTGTTTTTATTTAATCAGACCAGAGGACATTTCTACAAAAGTACAATCTTTGTCCCCATGTGCTGTTGCAAACCGTAGTCTGGCTTTTTCTATGGTGGTTTTGGAGCAGTGGCTTCTTCCTTGCTGAGCGGCCTTTCAGTTTATGCCAATATAGGACTCGTTTTACTGGGGATGTAGATACTTTTGTACCTGTTTCCTCCAGCATCTTTACAAGGTTCTCTGCTGTTGTTCTGGGATTGATTTTCACTTTTTGCACCAAAGTACCTTCATCTCTAGGAGACAGAACGCGCCTCCTTCCTGAGCGGTATGATGGCTGCGTGGTCCCATGGTGTTTATACTTGCGTACTATTGTTTGTACAGATGAATGTAGTAACTTCAGGCGTTTGGAAATTGCTCCCAATGATGAACCAGACTTGTGGAGGTCTACAATGGTTTTACTGAGGTCTTGGCTGATTTCTTTTAATTTTCCCATGATATCAAGCAAAGAGGCATTGACTTTGAAGGTAGGTCCTAGAAATACATCCACAGGTACACCTCCAATTGACTCAAATTATGTCCATTAGCCTATCAGAAGCTTCGAAAGCCATGACATCATTTTCTGGAATTGTGAAATAATCTGTCTGTAAACAATTGTTGGAAAAATTACTTGTGTCATGCACAAAGTAGATGTCCTAACCGATTTGCCAAAACTATAGTTTGTTAACAAGACATTTGTGGAGTGGTTGAATGTATGTAAATATGTGTATGTAAATTCGATATTTCTATATTCATTTTCAATCAATTTGAAACATTTCTCAAATCATTGTGAGGTATTGTGTGTCGATGGATCAGAAAAACATCTAATAAATGTTGAATTCAGGCACAACAAAATGTGGAATAAGTCAAGGGTATGAATACTTTCTGAAGGCACTGTATATATGTACAAATAAATAAAACTAAATGTTCTGATCTTTATTATATCTCTCAGATATAGGACAGATCCAGCTTAGACAGGGTTTAGATTGTTTAGTGCCAAAAATAAGGGGTTAAATACCTCTAAAATATATATAAATATATATACTCTACCGGTTTTAGAACCTACTCATTCCTACTCATTCAAGGGTTTTTCTTTATTTTGACTATTTTCTACATTGTAGAATACACATTAAGAGGGAATGAAAATCCACAAATGTACTTTAAAGAAGGCACACCTGTTATTTGAAAAGCATTCCAGGAAGGTGCAAAGCTGTCATCAAGGCAAAGGGTGGCTACTTTGAGGAATCTCAAATATAATTTATATTTTGATTTGTTTAACACTTTTTTGGTTACTACATGGTTCCATATGCGTTATTTCATAGTTTAAATCTCTTCACTATTATTTTACAAAGTAGAAAATTGTACAAAATAAAGAGAAGCCCTTGAATGAGTAGGTGTGTCCAAACTTTTGACCATTAGTGTATATGTTTTCCTGATCTTATATCTCTCAGATATAGGACAGACACTTCAGAACAAACTTCCTTTTGATTTTTGGGGGGACTATCTGTTGTTCCATGTTGTGAATCTGTTATTCAATGCATTTCTATGGGCTTATAGCAGTAAAGTCCACTAAAAAAAGGGGTCTTAAAATTCTAAATCAAATAGCTAAATGATCCTTGGTATGACATTCTTATATAATTCCATATGGCTTAGACCCCCCGGCTTAGGCAGGGCTTAGACTCTTATGGGTTAAATGCTGCAGTAATTTCACTCCTTTTAGTAGCTGATGTGTATAGTGTTGAGTCACAAGCATACATAGACACGCTGGCTTTACTCAGATGTGAATGCTCTGAGAGTCTAAACCTACCTAGCCAGTTTGAATATCAACCCACAGCAGACAATAAGTCAACTGAGAGCCTTTGAGATCAACCCCAGAAGCCTTTGCAAGGGTTAATTATATCTTTTGATATCTGTATGATCAAGGCATATGATAGAGGATTATCCTTGCTGTTAACCTACACTATATATAACATGACTGCTCCTGTAAGCACAAAGCCGTGAGCGAAAATACTGTTCCAAAAAGTAACACACCTCCTCTATGCCATTTCTTCTCCAACTTCCCCCTCTGCTCTTTTGGGACAAGTTGGCTATTCACTTGCTGGTTAACAGGGAGCTATGTAGGATTAAGAACGGTCAATGATCTCTGGGTCAGGTTCTACCAGACTTTACACCATATGTTAAATGACCCTGATTCATAACCCTCAGCAATCACACCTTTTTGACAGAAAGTAGCCTTTGTTTCAACTCTTGTGTGTTGTGCACTTTTGTGAGTTTGCAGAGTTTGGATGTAATCACCCAACCACGATGACAGCACATCGGAAGCCCATGATACAGGGGCAATTTATGAGGCAATATTGCAGAGGAGAGAGTTTGGGCCCAATGTGTATTTCCACACTGGTTAGACCAGGAGGGTAGGCAACTACATTCAGCCGCAGGAAGATTTTTTTCTTGAGCAGATAGTCATTGGGCCGGAACATAATTGTTATCATTTGTACATTGCAAATTGACAGCAAGTAAGCCCAAACAGATATTATATTTCACAATACCATACTAATTTCATACTTTGATTACATTGAGACAGACCACATACATGTAACTGCCAAAAATAATGGAAACACAAGTACATGAGGGATACAAAGTATATTGAAAGCAGGTGCTTTCACACAGGTGTGGTTCCTACCCTCCTTAATCAAGCAATTAACATCTCATCATACTTAGGGTCATGTAAAATCATGATTATACCCCTATAGGAAGACAATGCCCCTATCCACAATCAATGAATGGTTTGATGAGCATAAAAACAATGTAAACCCTATTCCATGTCTGTCTCAGTCACCAGATCTCAACCCAATTGAACACTTATGGGAGATTCTGGAGTGGCGCCTGGGACTGTTTTCCACAGCCATAAATAAAACAACAAATGATGGAATTTCTCATGGAAGAAAAGAGTTCCAGACACTTGTGAAATCTATGCCAAGGTGCATTGAAGCTGTTTTATCTCATCATGGCCCAACACTGTATTAAGACACTTTATGTTGGTGTTTCCTTTATTTTGGCAGTTACCTGGATGAACCTGTATATCTATTTTTGGGAGTATTTGCAAACAGATTTCCTAAACTTAAGTAATTTTGAGCTGAATTCCTTTGTCCAACAAAGATCTTATGTGGGTGTCAGTCACAATTTATTTATGAAAATGTTGTAATAGAGCAGTGATCCATTTGATAAAGGCAGATGTCAGAGGTGATGTGGCTGTAGGGCAGGGTAAACACATGGATACAGACCCATGTGTCTTTTTTTTCACAACCACAATCTCTCAAAAACTTGTCTGATTAGCTGTGTAAAGAAAACATTTATTTATATAGATTTGTGCGTACACCTTTAGGTTCCTAACCTAAATAATCTATAGTACTTCAAAAGCCAGAGATGTGGATCTGATTACAAATTAAATGACAAATCTACCTTTGTAGATTTGTCAGTAGCACCATGGGTAGTGAACCTCATTTGATCAATTTAAAGGAGAGATGAGAAATACTAACCCATCGAGAGTGGGAGGTTGGGGAAGCAGATCTCCACTCAAATCCTTGAAAATCTTAAAAAAGAAATGACAAAAACTTTTGGAGAGCAAATTAAATTGTGGGTGGACTTCTGGCTTAGACTACACATGATATACGAATATAGGACTATGATGAAAAAGCATATTTTTAATGTTGTATTTTAATGAAGTATCTGTATATGCAGGGCTAAAGTGACTTCTGTTAGTTATGCTTCCCTCTATTCAAGAAGAGGTTTTCAGATTTTTACAGAGATTGGAAATGTATTCTGTCTTTGGAATGTGTAAACTGCCCTTTGTAACCTCGTGGCAGAGGGATTATTGGGATCCAGCCTCACCTGTTCTTCCTCCCACTGCCCTTTGTAACCTCATGGCAGAGGGATTATTGGGATCCAGCCTCACCTGTTCTTCCTCCCACTGCCCTTTGTAACCTCATGGCAGAGGGATTATTGGGATCCAGCCTGACCTGTTCTTTCTCTCACTGTCTGCACTGAAGATAGTTTTACCAGACCATTTACCTGATCATCATGGACTCACACTAAACAAATAAAACATCAAATGTGGAACACCTTCAAGTGTCTAAAAAGTTATTATATATGATTGGAGATGTAAATATGTCAATCAGTAATTTATTATATTTTTTATATGATATTTATAGAGTTTTCAAAGTATATAGACAACAGAGGGGGATTTCTGAAGATCTTTAGTAACACAATCAAATCCCAAATATGATTAGATTTAACCTCATTCTATCTATGTAACCCTCACCATCCCTTTGGTGATGGAATAAAGTTTACATGTGTTAATCTGGTCTATCAGCCTAATTCCATTTCACCGGGCGTATAAATGCCTTTCGATGTATTACCTTTTTTGGAAAGACCAGGACACAAATCATATGGAGAGTTTGTCAATGACCTGCAGGTGAGATCATGTGAGTTTCACAATTATATGTAGACAGACCTGCTGGAGTTGCATTGTTTAGCTCCTCCTCTGAGGTTGTACCCTCCCTCTTCCCATCTTGCTCCAATAGGGTGGTGTGGGGAGGTTAAATAAATAGCATTCCTTGGAGATCTGTTGTCTGATCATTAGTGGACGGAGCCCAGTATAAGGTGTATGAGCTCAGTCTCAAGATGTCTCTTATAGAAGGTCTTCTACAGACATCAAGCACAGTGACCCTGCTGGGTACTGTGCTGTTTCTACTGGTCCTCTACCTCCGCTCCTCTGGTTCCAGCTCTGAGGAACGGGGGAAGGAGCCTCCAGGACCGAGGCCGCTGCCCCTGCTTGGTAACATGCTCCAGCTGGACCTCAAGAAGCCCTACTGCACTCTCTGCGAGGTAAGATGAAGTCATCCTTTGCTTTCAGAACAAAACATGTTGGTGTTGATTTGATCTGTGAGATTTGATCTGTTTTATCTCACTTACTGTATGTCATTTTTTTGCTATTTCACCAGGTTTGAAAAGTTCAGTAAGCAAACTGATGAATGAACTCTGGCACATTGTATATGCTTTTAGCTGGTTAATGTTGTTTAGTGTTCTATTCTGTAGTGTATTTCAATAGATATGTCCTGCCCAAGTAGCCTGGTCCCAGATCTGTTTTTTGTTGGGAACCAGGCTATGGACAAAATACTTTGTGACAGTGACCAATGTGTTGCAAGGAAAGAGATGAGATCACTTGAGAATATTGAATGTAAAGGGGATACCTGGTCATTTGTACAACTGAACTCATTCAACTGAAATGTGTCTTCCGCATTTAACACAACCCCTCTGAATCAGAGAGGTGCGGGGGGCTGACATAATCGACATCCACGTCTTCGGCTTCCGAGATGCACCCTAGAAATATCCCTTCAGGGATCTTGTTATAACAGACCTGGGTTCAAATACATAGTGTACTGAAGTATTTGACATTTTGTGTTTGAGTATTTAGTAATACACAGCAAAAACAACTGCATCAAATAAAAACAACAAGTAGTTGTAAATACATGCCACTTGTAACATAGGTGCAGTTAATGACCGGTGCAGTTAATGACCGGAGCAGTTAATGACCGGTGCAGTTAATGACCGGTGCAGTTAATGACCGGTGCAGTTAATGACCGGTGCAGTTAATGACCGGTGCAGTTAATGACCGGTGCAGTTAATGACCGGTGCAGTTAATGACCGGTGCAGTTAATGACCGGTGCAGTTAATGACCGGTGCAGTTAATGACCGGTGCAGTTAATGACCGGTGCAGTTAATGACCGGTGCAGTTAATGACCGGTGCAGTTAATGACCGGTGCAGTTAATGACCGGTGCAGTTAATGACCGGTGCAGTTAATGACCGGTGCAGTTAATGACCGGTGCAGTTAATGACCGGTGCAGTTAATGACCGGTGCAGTTAATGACCGGTGCAGTTAATGACCGGTGCAGTTAATGACCGGTGCAGTTAATGACGCAGTTAATGACCGGAGCAGTTAATGACCGGTGCAGTTAATGACCGGTGCAGTTAATGACCGGTGCAGTTAATGACCGGTGCAGTTAATGACCGGTGCAGTTAATGACCGGTGCAGTTAATGACCGGTGCAGTTAATGACCGGTGCAGTTAATGACCGGTGCAGTTAATGACCGGTGCAGTTAATGACCGGTGCAGTTAATGACCGGTGCAGTTAATGACTGGTGCAGTTAATGACTGGTGCAGTTAATGACTGGTGCAGTTAATGACCGGTGCAGATAATGACATGACCAGAACTCTGACATGGAAACAAACAATACTATCTGATGACTGATAACAAAAGAGTGCTTTTTAAAGGGTAAGTAATCAAGGGAGTAATGAAGTCCAGGTGTGACTGATGAGTCACAGGTGTGCATAATGATGGTTGCCAGGTGTGCATAATAATGGGTTGCCAGGTGTGCATAATGATGGGTTGCCAGGTGTGCATAAAGATGGTTGGCAGGTGTGCATAATGATGGTTGGCAGGTGTGCATAAAGATGGTTGGCAGGTGTGCATAATAATGGGTTGCCAGGTGTGCATAATGATGGTTGCCAGGTGTGCATAATGATGGGTTGCCAGGTGTGCATAATGATGGGTTGCCAGGTGTGCATAAAGATGGTTGCCAGGTGTGCATAATGATGGTTGGCAGGTGTGCATAAAGATGGTTGGCAGGTGTGCATAATGATGGTTGGCAGGTGTGCATAAAGATGGTTGGCAGGTGTGCATAATGATGGTTGGCAGGTGTGCATAATGATGGTTGGCAGGTGTGCATAATGATGGTTGGCAGGTGTGCATAATGATGGTTGGCAGGTGTGCATAATGATGGTTGGCAGGTGTGCATAAAGATGGTTGGCAGGTGTGCTAATGATGGTTGGCAGGTGTGCATAATGATGGTTGGCAGGTGTGCATAATGATGGGTTGCCAGGTGTGCATAAAGATGGTTGCCAGGTGTGCATAATGATGGTTGCCAGGTGTGCATAAAGATGGGTTGCCAGGTGTGCATAATAATGGGTTACCAGGACCAGTGGTTAGTAGACCGGTGACATTGGGAGTGGGAGCTTGACACCAATACTTTCCAAATGTATTTCCAATAAAAAACATTGTCTAAATATTAATTTTGTTAATAATTAAATTACATTGACTGGTATTTGAACGTAGGTCTGACATAAACTGTAAACCACTGTCTTCATGCTATTTCTTGACTGAAACATGTTAAACAAGCTGTATGTGATGTCCAGTTATGTGCTTAGTCATATAATATTATGAGACATAACTGAGTCTATGGTGTACTTTATGTATACTTTATCTGTCCAGCTCTCCAAGAAATATGGTTCCATCTTCACGGTTCACTTTGGACCCAAGAAAGTGGTTGTTCTGGCAGGATACAAGACGGTCAAGCAGGCGCTGGTCAACCAGGCAGAGGACTTTGGGGACAGGGACATCACTCCTGTGTTCTATGATTTCAACCAAGGACATGGTAATGATATTTTACTCTTCTGCTGGCCATGTCCCATTCTTAAAGGGATAGTTCACCCAAATGATAACCCGTCTTATTGATTTCCTTAATCTGAAGCAGTCTATGAACAAGCTTAAACAGTAATCCATGCGTTTGTTCTCCAATGTATGTGTTGGCCACAAATATGAGCATAGGATGAGTCAACAACATTGTGGGTATGAGTTAACAAATTATGAACTTTTAAAAGTGGGATTTTCACCTAACAGTTACTTTAAATAAACTTTATTGAGTTACACAATCAATTTCAGACACTTTGAGATGAGTTGGAAATTAAATGCATTACAATCTGATGAAAGTCTTATTCTAGCCTGGTGGAACAAGTCTGATTGCTGCATTCACCATTCTGTTTTACTGCATGTATCAGCCTGCCCTTTATCCAATAGTTTGGCTTTTGGGATAAGCCAGAAAATGTCTGGTCCAATCAGTGCCCTCGCAGAAACAATGGTTGGGTTTAGGACAACAACCAATGTTGCCAAATACTGTGCTTGAATTAGGCTGTCCTCTGGTTGGTTGAAAGTGATCCAATAGCTGACAAGTTCATTTGAGATAATACCACTCCTTTCTGACATTTGAGACTAGAATGGTGAATGTAAAGATCAGGCTAGAATGGTGAATGCAGAGATCAGGCTAGAATGGTGAATGCAGAGATCAGGCTAGAATGGTGAATGCAGAGATCAGGCTAGAATGGTGAATGCAGAGATCAGGCTAGAATGGTGAATGCAGAGATCAGGCTAGAATGGTGAATGCAGAGATCAGGCTAGAATGGTGAATGCAGAGATCAGGCTAGAATGGTGAATGCAGAGATCAGGCTAGAATGGTGAATGCAGAGATCAGGCTAGAATGGTGAATGCAGAGATCAGGCTAGAATGGTGAATGCAGAGATCAGGCTAGAATGGTGAATGCAGAGATCAGGCTAGAATGGTGAATGCAGAGATCAGGCTAGAATGGTGAATGCAGAGATCAGGCTAGAATGGTGAATGCAGAGATCAGGCAAGAATGGTGAATGCAGAGATCAGGCTAGAATGGTGAATGCAGAGATCAGGCTAGAATGGTGAATGCAGAGATCAGGCTAGAATGGTGAATGCAGAGATCAGGCTAGAATGGTGAATGCAGAGATCAGACTGTTTCCACAATTCATCAAATGTTCTTACTCTAATCTTCTGAAAATAATATAAATGTCTAAGATGTCTTAAATAGTTACAGATTATCCTGACCAGAAAATATAATTTGGCAGATTATATATATATATCTGTACCATATATATGGTACATATATGGTACATGCTCATTATGAAATGGCATATTATAATAATTTATTTATTATAATTACTTTGAATTGTCATGGAAACAAACTACGTTCTCTACAGGGATTCTGTTTGCCAATGGAGACTCATGGAAAGAGATGAGGCGCTTTGCCCTGACAAACCTTAGAGACTTTGGGATGGGCAAGAAAGGGAGTGAGGAGAAAATCTTAGAGGAAATCCCCTACCTGATTGAAATGTTGGAAAAACATGAGGGTAAGAGAGTCAGTATCTCTACACTAGTAGTTGCCTAGGCTTAATTTCCTGGTAAAAAATCAGGCTATTTTTAACCACATTATTAGTAAATAGCTAAGTGATTGTGTGGGTTCTGGAAAGCTTATTTTGTAATTAATTAGATGTTTTGTCTATTACAGGTAAGGCATTTGACACCACCCAGCCTGTGCTTTATGCCGTCTCCAACATAATCTCGGCCATTGTCTATGGCAGCAGGTTTGAATACACTGACCCACTATTCACAGGCATGGCGGACAGGGCCAAGGAGAGTGTTCACCTTACAGGTTCTGCATCAATTCAGGTAGTCTGCTTATTCAGAACATTTTGTTTTAAATGTATTTTTTAAATAAATGTCTGTTTCAGTGCAATCAATAAAACTAGGAAACAGACGCCTGTTATGAATTCTTGCAAATTAATGTACATACTCAGTTATACTTTACTTGATGTGCCAGTAAACTTATTATAAACCATTATTGTACAGTTTATAACCCATCACTAAGCTGCTTATACATCATTATATTCATGATGTATACGTATAACATATCAAATCAAATCCTCATAGCCCAGTCCAAGCTCTTTGTCCTGGCACACCAATGGTGGATCCAGCTTCCCCCTGAAGCTAGGACAGCAGAGTCCCTGCCCATCTTCCGAAAGCACCTGAAAATCCATCTCCTCAAAAAGTATCTTAAATAAACCCCTCCTCGCCCCCCCCCTCCTATGCCTGTGACATGACAAGCTATCTAAATGTCATGTGTCAATGTGCAGCGGTTAGGACGGAGTCAGGTGCAGGACACAGAACTGAGTAAAATACATTCTTTACTCTAAAAGAAGCAACAAAATATTTCAACATGGGGAAAACACAACAGCTCACAGAAGTCTTGAACACCAAACAAAGAACAAACACTCACAAAACCATGTGGGAAGCAGCGGGTTAAATAAATATAAACATAATGGGAACCAGGTGTGTTCAATCAAGACAAAACAAATGGAAAAAGAAACATAGATCGGTGGCAGCTAGAAAGCCGGTGACGACGAAGGCCGATCGCTGCCCGAACAAGGAGAGGCACCAACTTCGACGGAAGTTGTGACAGTACCCCCCCCTTGACACGCGGCTCCAGCAGCGCACCAACACCAGCCTCTTAGACGACCCAGAGGACGAGGTGCAGGGAGGTCTGGGTGGAGACGGTGACATTCCTGCAGTAAGGAAGGGTCCAGGATGTCCTCCACCGGCACCAAGCATCTCTCCTCCGGACCGTACCCCTCCCACTCCATGAGGTACTGAAGGCCCCTCGCCCGACGCCTTGAGTCCAAGCAGACTACCTCCCAGATACGCACCAGGTTGTAAGCGCTCCTGAGATCCAATTTGGTGAAGAAGCGCGCCCCATGCAATGACTCTGTCACACTGGCTATGAGAGGCAGTGGGTAACTATACTTCACCGTGATCTGATTTATACCTCTACAGTCAATGCAAGGGTGTAAACCTCCATCCTTCTTCTTCACAAAAAAAACCCTCAAGGAGGCAGGTGAAGTGGAAGGCCGAATGTATCCCTGACCCAGAGATTCGGAGACATATGTTTCCATAGCCGCCGTCTCCTCCTGTGACAGAGGATACACGTGACTCCTGGGAAGTGCTGCGTCTACCAGGAGATTTATCGCAGAATCCCCCTGTCGATGGGGGCGGTAGTTGAGTCGCCTTCTTTTTACAGAAGGTGAGAGCCAAATCGGCATATTCAGGAGGGATGTGCATGGTGGAGACCTGGTTTGGACTCTCCACCGTAGCTGCCCCTATGGAAACACCTACACACCTCCCTGAGCACTGATGTGACCATCCCTTGAGAGCCCTCTGTTGCCACGAAACAGTGGGGTCATGATAGGCCAACCAGGGAAGCCCCAACACCACAGGAAACGCAGGATAATCGATCAAGTAGAGACTAATTCTCCCCTAATGACCCTCATGCTTTATCATACATAGTAGAGCCGTGACCTCCCTAATCAGGCCCGACCCTAAAGGACGACTATCTAAGGCATGTACAGGGAAGGGAACATCATCAGGAACAATAGGGATCCCTAATCTAAGTGCAAATTGACGGTCAATAAAGTTCCCAGCTGCGCCTGAATCTACTAGCGCCTTATGCTGGGAATGCGGGGGAAACTCAGGAAATTCTATTCATACACACATGTGCGCAACAGGGAGCTCTGGGTGAGTCGGGTGCAGTGCCCTGCCTGCTACCTCGACTCCCTGGGGAACCTCCCCAGCACCGACCAGCAGTGTGCACTCTGCGGCCACAGGTGGTGCAGGAAACGGTCCCCCCTCCAGTCATCCTTAGAGCAGCAACTCCGAGCTCCATAGGTATAGGATCGGAGGTGCTGGGGGATGGAATGGACGGATCCCGATCCGAACGTCCGCGGGTGGCCAACAGGTTATCCAGCCGAATGGATAAATCCACCAGCTGGTCGAGGGTAAGGGTGGTATCCCTGCAGGCAAGCTCCCGACGAACATCCTCACGTAGACTACACCGGTATTAGTCGATCAGGGCCCTCTCATTCCATCCCGCACCAGCAGCCAGGGTCCTGAAGTCCAGTGCGAAGTCCTGTGTGCTCCTCATCACCTGTCTGAGATGGAACAAGCGTTCCCTGCCGCGCTCCCCTCAGGTGGATGATCGAAGACTGCCCGGAAGCGGCGGGTGAAATCCTCATAGCGGACCAACGCTGCATCTATTCCTCCCCATTCGGCATTGGCCCACTCAAGCGCTTTCACCGACAAACAGTAGATGATAGCGGACACGCTCTGGTGTCCCGAGGGAGCCGGGTGGACGGTCGCCAGGTAGAGCTCCAACTGGAGTAGGAACCCCTGGCACCAGGCAGCCGTCCCATCATATGCCCTCGGAAGCGAGAGCTGGGTCCAGGTGACGGAGGGGTGGACAGCGGTGTGGGTTGGGGTGAAGTTGATTGGGGTGTGGGAAAACCTCCTCTCTCCCATCGCTCCATGGTGTGCAGCACGCGATCCATGGCTGTGCCAAGATTTTGGAGCATTGTCGCGTGCTGCTGGACGTGTTCCTCCACTGGTAATGGAGGACTGGGTGAACCTGCTGACTCCATAAGGGGGTGTGTTTCTGTCATGTGTCAATGTGCAGCGGTTAGGACGGAGTCATGCGCAGGACACAGAACTGAGTAAAAGACGTACTTTACTCGAAAAGAAACAACAAAATATTTTCACGTAGGGAAAACACACCAGCTCACAGAAGTTTTGAACACTAAACAAACAACAAACACGCACAAAACCATGTGGGAAGCAGAGGGTTAAATAGGGAATAAATATTAACGTAATGGGAACCAGGTGTGTACAATCAAGACAAAACAAATGGAAAAAGAAACATAGATTGGTGGCAGCTAGAAAGCCGGGGACAATGACCGCCGAACGCCGCCCGAACAAGGAGAGGCACCAACTTTGGCGGAAGTCGTGACACTAAGATGAATGCACTAACTGTGAATCGTTCTGGATAAGAGCGTCTGCTAAATGGCTAAAATATTTTATTAATTATATCATTGTAATTATTTTATATAATATGGTTAAATAATCACTAGTGATGGGCACCGATATTCAAAATTATATCAATTTTTTGTGATTCCATATCGTATCGGTTTGCATAAAATATTTTTTAACTGTGTATGTTCACTTATCTGTTCACTTCCATGGCTCTTTGAAGTTCAGACAACTGTTAGCAGATTGTCCTTTGGGCCAGGCTGTCACGCCTTGGTCTTAGTATTTTGTATTTTCATTAATTATTTGGTCAGGCCAGGGTGTGACATGGGTTTATTTTGTTGTATTTCGTATTGGGGTTTTGTAGTTATTGGGATTGCGGCTGAGTAGGGGTGTTGTATAGGCTTGGCTGCCTGAGGCGGTTCTCAATCAGTCAGGTGATTCTCGTTGTCTCTGATTGGGAACCGTATTTAGGTAGCCGGGGTTTCACTGTGTATTTCGTGGGTGATTGTTCCTGTCTCTGTGTAGTGTTCACCAGATAGGCTGTAATTAGTTTTCACGTTCTGTTTGTTGTTTTGTAGTTGTATAGTTATTTCATGTATCGCTTTTTTCATTAAAGACCTGAGTAACCACCACGCTGCATTTCGGTCCGACTCTCTTTCGACAAACGAAGAACGCCGTTACACAGGCGTGAATATTCTGTTATTATAATATTGTATTCATACTGGTTAGTTAGGGAGGCCTATATTATAGGACCATCAACAGGCAATTAATTAAATATGCTAAATTGAGAGCCTGTGGGGTCTGTTTGAGGGTTTTGTGTATGCAGGAAAAGTAATGTGTTCTTTTTACAGAATACTTGTCACGATTCCACCGATGTCGGCTCCTCTCCTTGTTCGTTCGGCGATCGACGTCACCGGCTTTCTCGCCATCGCCGCTCCATTTTTCATATTTCCATTTGTTTTGTCTTGTTCCATACACACCTGGTTTTCATTCTCTAATCACAAAGCATGTATTTAGTCCTCTGTTCCCCTCTGTGTGAAATTGATTTTATGTTATGTGGGTGTTGTTACACGCCATACGTTTTGTCTATGTTCCGTGTTTGGGCACATTTATGTACTTTTGTACTTTCGTTGGACCGGAATAAAAGTGTGCCTGTTCACTACACTCTGCTCTCCTGCACCTTACTTCACCTCCAGTACACACCCTTAACAATAGTAAAAATAATAAACCGACATTACAATATGCCTTGCTCATATCGATATCAAATAATATTGAATATCACTATTGGTGCTCACAACTAATAATTACATATTTATGCATATGTGTATCACATTTGAATTTATGCATTTAATAATCTAATCATAGTTGTGGTGTGTTATGTTATAATTAATATAATATTGTTTTTTGCGTATTCTACCTGAATCTCTGTGTAGATGTACAACATGTTTCCCTGGTTGGGTCCGTGGATAAACAACCTGACACGTCTGAAAAGGAATATTGCTGATATGAAGATGGAGGTGACAGAGCTGGCGAGGGGCCTGAAGGAGACTCTGAACCCTCATATGTGTAGAGGCTTTGTGGACTCGTTCCTCGTCCGAAAGCAGACCCTGGAGGTATGAAGACTTCATGCAGAATCTGCATCTCACTCATTCATAACAAAGTGTTGCATTAATATTGCTCAGTATGACTATACAGAATAGAATTAATCAATAAGGTCAGAGGGGGGGTGGTATCTAGTCAATTTACCACAGCAAAGGCACTGCATGATGCGAAGTGCAGTGCCTGTATACAGTCCTTGTTTATTGGCCATATTCCACAAAACCCAGAGGTGCCTTGCTGGTGTTATAAACTTGATACCAACATAATTAGAACAGTAAATAAGTAATTTTGCGCCACACTAGTGGTATATTGTCTAAGTTACCAAGACATTCGGATAATCAGTATCCAGGAACAAAACTGCCGGGTTTATAGTACTTATTACACCACCTTGTGGTTCACTTTACTGCTGAAAAACACAACTAACTTCAGTTGTCCAACACTAACATCCCACTGGGCACAGACGTCAATTCAACATCTATTCGATGTTGATTCAACATAATTTATTTTAAATGACGTATATGACTGAATGCCAGCTGAGGGAGGATCTAACCAGTTCTCTGTATCAGTAGAATCACATGTAAACTCAGACTCAAACACTAAAACAGTTCCTCAAGCTGATTTAAAAGAATGTGTTGATTATCTGTTTTGTTTACTTTTTTGTTGTTTTCCATATTATTTCTATCTCTGATAAGCTACACAGGAAAGGGCTAAAAATAGCCCATATTAATATAAGCTACACAGAACAGGGCTCCGGGCAGCCGAGCGGAAATGGAGGAAAACTCGCCTCCCTGCGGACCTGGCATCCTTTCGCTCCCTCCTCTCTACATTTTCCTCTTCTGTCTCTGCTGCTAAAGCCACTTTCTACCACTCTAAATTCCAAGCTTCTGCCTCTAACCCTAGGAAGCTCTTTGCCACCTTCTCCTCCCTCCTGAATCCTCCTCCCCCCCCCCTCCTCCCTCTCTGCAGATGACTTTGTCAACCATTTTGAAAAGAAGGTCGACGACATCCGATCCTCGTTTGCTAAGTCAAACGACACCGCTGGTTCTGCTCACACTGCCCTACCCTGTGCTCTGACCTCTTTCTCCCCTCTCTCTCCAGATGAAATCTCGCGTCTTGTGACGGCCGGCCGCCCAACAACCTGCCCGCTTGACCCTATCCTCTCTTCTCCAGACCATTTCCGGAGACCTTCTCCCTTACCTCACCTCGCTCATCAACTCATCCCTGACCGCTGGCTACGTCCCTTCCGTCTTCAAGAGAGCGAGAGTTGCACCCCTTCTGAAAAAACCTACACTCGATCCCTCCGATGTCAACAACTACAGACCAGTATCCCTTCTTTCTTTTCTCTCCAAAACTCTTGAACGTGCCGTCCTTGGCCAGCTCTCCCGCTATCTCTCTCAGAATGACCTTCTTGATCCAAATCAGTCAGGTTTCAAGACTAGTCATTCAACTGAGACTGCTCTTCTCCGTATCACGGAGGCGCTCCGCACCGCTAAAGCTAACTCTCTCTCCTCTGCTCTCATCCTTCTAGACCTATCGGCTGCCTTCGATACTGTGAACCATCAGATCCTCCTCTCCACCCTCTCCGAGTTGGGCATCTCCGGCGTGGCCCACGCTTGGATTGCGTCCTACCTGACAGGTCGCTCCTACCAGGTGGCGTGGCGAGAATCTGTCTCCTCACCACGCGCTCTCACCACTGGTGTCCCCCAGGGCTCTGTTCTAGGCCCTCTCCTATTCTCGCTATACACCAAGTCACTTGGCTCTGTCATAACCTCACATGGTCTCTCCTATCATTGCTATGCAGACGACACACAATTAATCTTCTCCTTTCCCCCTTCTGATGACCAGGTGGCGAATCGCATCTCTGCATGTCTGGCAGACATATCAGTGTGGATGACGGATCACCACCTCAAGCTGAACCTCGGCAAGACGGAGCTGCTCTTCCTCCCGGGAAGGACTGCCCGTTCCATGATCTCGCCATCACGGTTGACAACTCCATTGTGTCCTCCTCCCAGAGCGCTAAGAACCTTGGCGTGATCCTGGACAACACCCTGTCGTTCTCAACTAACATCAAGGCGGTGGCCCGTTCCTGTAGGTTCATGCTCTACAACATCCGCAGAGTACGACCCTGCCTCACACAGGAAGCGGCGCAGGTCCTAATCCAGGCACTTGTCATCTCCCGTCTGGATTACTGCAACTCGCTGTTGGCTGGGCTCCCTGCCTGTGCCATTAAACCCCTACAACTCATCCAGAACGCCGCAGCCCGTCTGGTGTTCAACCTTCCCAAGTTCTCTCACGTCACCCCGCTCCTCCGCTCTCTCCACTGGCTTCCAGTTGAAGCTCGCATCCGCTACAAGACCATGGTGCTTGCCTACGGAGCTGTGAGGGGAACGGCACCTCAGTACCTCCAGGCTCTGATCAGGCCCTACACCCAAACGAGGGCACTGCGTTCATCCACCTCTGGCCTGCTCGCCTCCCTACCACTGAGGAAGTACAGTTCCCGCTCAGCCCAGTCAAAACTGTTCGCTGCTCTGGCCCCCCAATGGTGGAACAAACTCCCTCACGACACCAGGACAGCGGAGTCAATCACCACCTTCCGGAGACACCTGAAACCCCACCTCTTTAAGGAATACCTAGGATAGGATAAGTAATCCTTCTCACCCCCCCCCCCCCTTTTAAGATTTAGATGTACTATGGTAAAGTGACTGTTCCACTGGATGTCATAAGGTGAATGCACCAATTTGTAAGTCGCTCTGGATAAGAGCGTCTGCTAAATGACTTAAATGTAAATGTAATATGTAGCCTTAGAAATAAGGTTAATACAATGGTGTGGCTGTTACTTGGTGTTATTTTAGATTGTAAACGCTCATAGTCAGAACATATTGATTCAATGATTGTAAAGATGAGGAGAGGACTTTGTGATAAATCGATGCTCTGCTTTTTTTAATCAAATGTATTTATAAAGCTCTTCTTTCATCAGCTGATGTCACAAAGTGCTGTAAAGAAACCCAGCCTAAATCCCCAAACAGCAAACAATGCAGGTGTAGAAGCACCACTCTCCACAAAGCAAGCTCTAGTTTGATCTTATCTTAATTATTGTCCAGTCAAAAGAAGGAGCAACTTAATCTGCCCAGAACAGCATGACACATGTATCTCTTCATTGTAATCAGAGGGCTAATATCAATACATTTACATTTACCATGCATGTCAGTTTCTCTTGGCTCAGAGTTGAGGAAAGACTGACTGTACATAACTCATGTCATCTGAGGGTTTGTTTCTGTTAGGAATCTGGCAATATGGATTCTTTCTACCATGACGACAACCTGGTATTTAGTGTTGGTAACCTGTTTGCTGCTGGTACCGACACCACCGGGACAACCCTGCGCTGGGGTCTGCTGCTAATGGCCAAGTACCCCCATATACAGGGTAAGAATAGATATAAACACAAACACATGCACACACATCACAGGAGGCTGCTGAGGGGAGGACGGCTGGTGGTATCAAAAATATGGAAACCATGTGTTCGATTCCATTCCAGCCATTATTATGAGCCCGTCCTCCCGAATTAAGGTGCCACCTGTGACACACAGACATGAAACAGTAAAGCACTCATGGTGTTACAAGTTATAAACATTGGCAAAGGGCCAAATTGAATAATATATTATGAAACTAGACAGGGATGGCTTGGTTAATGAAGGTTAAACGTTAACTGAGGAACATCTTCCTCAGAACAGCCTCAATTTGTTGGAGCATGGACTCTAGAAGGTGTCGAAAGCATTCCATAGAGATGCTGGCCCATGTTGAATCCAATGCTTTCCACAGTTGTGTCAAGTTGGCTGGATATTCTTTGGATGGTGGACCATTCTTGATACACACAGGAAACTGTTGAGTGTGAAAAACCCAGCTGCGTTGCAGTTCTTGACACATACGATGCGCTTGGCACCTTCACTATACCCCATTCAAAGGCACTTAAATACTTTATCTTGCCCATTCAACCTCTGAATGGAACGCATACACAATCCATGTCGCAAGACCCACTGGTTGACGCTTATTTATAAAACCCTCACTCCCCCCTATCTGAGATATCTACTGCAGCCCTCATCCTCCACATACAACACCCATTCTGCCAGTCACATTCTGTTAAAGGTCCCCAAAGCGCACACATCCCTGGGTCGCTTGTCTTTTCAGTTCGCTGCAGCTAGTGACTGGAACTGTAACGGTTCTCCTCCTCGTCATCTGAAGAGGAGTAGCAAGGATCGGACCAATGCGCAGCGTGGTAAGTGTCCATATTTTTAATAAAGAAATAGAACACAGAACAAGAACAACAAAGTGAACTAACGAAACCGAAACAGTTCTGTCTGGTGCAGATACAAACACTCAACAGAAAACAATCACCCACAACTCAAAGGTGAAACCAGGCTGCCTAAGTATGGTTCTCAATCAAGGACAACAATTGACAGCTGCCTCTGATTGAAAACCACACCAGGCCAAAAACAGAAATCCCAAATTATAGAAAAAAGAACATAGACTGCACACCCCAACTCACGCCCTGACCATACTAAAACAAAGACAAAACAAAGGAACTAAGGTCAGAATGTGACAGGAACGAGCTGCAACAAACACTCAAACTGGACAGTTTTATCTCAATCTCTTCATTCAAAGACTCAATCATGGACAGTCTTACTGCCAGTGGCTGCTTTGCGTGATGTATTGTTCTCTACCTTCCCCTTTGTGCTATTGTCTGTGTCCAATAATGTTAGTACCATGTTATGTGCTGCTACCAGGCTGTGTTGTCTTAGGTCTCTCTTTATGTAGTGTTGTGTTCTCTCGTCGTGGTGTGTGTTGTCCTATATTTATATTTGACTCATTTTTAATCCAGTCCCTGTCCCTTCAGGAGGCCTTTTGATAGGCCGTCATTGTAAATAAGAATTTGTTCTTAACTGACTTGCCTAGTTAAATAATGTCTCCATTGTCTCAAGGCTTAAAAATCCTTTGTTAACCTGTCATTTACACTGATTGAAGTGGATTTAACAAGAGACAGTAAGAGATCATAGCTTTCACCTGGTCAGTCTGTCATGGAAAGAAGAGCAGGTGTTTTTAAAGTTTTGTATTCTCAGTGTACATTTCATTGTATTAACTCCAACCCTCCCTCCTTTCTGTCTCAGACCAGGTCCAGGAGGAGATCAGCAGGGTCATAGGAAGTCGTCAGCCCTTGGTAGAGGACAGGAAGAACCTTCCCTACACTGATGCAGTGATCCATGAGACCCAGAGACTGGCCAACATTGCACCCATGTCCATCCCTCACACCACCAGCCGAGATGTCACCTTCCAGGGATATTTCATCAAAAAGGTCAGATACCTGGATATCCAAATCTCTTTGTTTATTTTGTGACCAACTTCAAATTGTCTTTTTTCTTGAAGGGAAGTTACAGATTCAAAAACAATAAAAGAAATGCATATAAATAGAAGCCCAATCCATTCCCCCCTTCAGTCCCTATCCAACCCTGCATCCTCCTTCACCACCTGGAAACCATGTCTCCCACCCACCTGTATAAATTGATGGTTGGGATTACAGGATGCCAAGGTCATATTTTTCTATTGTAACATGTGAGCTGGGAGTCGTGAAGCAAGTTCAGGGAGTTAATCAATAAACTAAACATAATACAAAACGAGAACAAACAATACACAGACATGAAACACAAACAACGCCTGGGAAGGAACCAAAGGGAGTAATATATGGAAGGTAATCAGGCAGGTGATGGTGTCCAGGTGAGTCTGAGGTGCTGGTGCGCGTAATGATGGTGACAGGTGTGTGTATATAATAATGAGCAGCCTGGTGACCTAGTGCGCCAGAGAGGGAGTATACGTGACATCTATATTCTGTTCCAGTTAAATGATTGTTCAGATTGAATTAGATCTGTGGACCATACTGTTTAAATGGCTAGCTCAGAATATGAGCTTTCCAAAAGTTGTTTATATATTATAGAGATCAGTCCATTTGGGAGCCCAGATAGTGTATTTATAAATCTATCACTGGAAGGTTTGGTAGTTGGGTTTCCCAAGGGACTCTGTAGACCAGCATAGCTGACTTTAGTAGTAAATATAGAAAAAAGGAGTTGTATGAATCTTTCAAATCTTGGAATGTTCTCAAACCATTTCTGTCCATGATATCGGTAAGGATTCCACATTTGGGGGATGCAAAAAGACGGCATCCAGATCACAACACATTATTGTGAAATATTGGAGTATGGGCATGCCATAAGTGTATTTCTGCCTGAAGTTGCAATCCATTCCTATTAAACAACGTTTCATCACTTTTACTCTGAAAATAAGGGGTCCTATGCTTCACCCTTACTGCAGGGGACGTCTGTGATTCCTCTACTGACGTCGGTCCTACAGGATGATAGCGAATGGGAGAGCCCCAACACCTTTAACCCCTCACACTTTCTGGATGAGCAGGGAGGATTTGTCAAGAGGGACGCCTTCATGGCCTTTTCTGCAGGTAGATTAACTTCATTATAAAACACAATTTCATTGCAAGAAGTAGAACAATTCTGGTAGCCTTTTGGAGAGACTTCATGCTATTTTCTGTATCTTTGGTCTCTCTCGCAGGTCGTAGGGTGTGTCTGGGCGAGGGTCTGGCCAGGATGGAGCTCTTCCTCTTCTTCACCTCCCTCCTGCAGCGCTTTCGTTTCTCTCCTCCTCCTGGAGTAACAGAGGATGATCTGGATCTCACACCTTTACTGGGGTTCACCCTCAACCCTTCACCTCACCAGCTGTGTGCTGTGAACCGGGTCTGAGATTTTAACATGAAAATATTGGTGGAACAAACTCAATCAAAAAAGCTAATATGCATCGAAACCCATTAAATGCACCATCATAATAACCAATCCCAGAAATTAGTTTGCGTGACACACAAACATTATTATATTTTGTTTGATCGGTGCATAGGCTGATTCCAATATCCTTTTAGATTTAATTGCAAAGGAGGACCACAGTAGTTGAACATACTTCATAGAGTAAAGTACTTTTTTTTTTCAATTTAAAGTTTTATTAAGTTTTCTTGTTTTTCAATCAACCAACAAAACACATTCCACATTCACAGATGTGACAGGCTTTCAAAAAAATAAAAAGTCAAAAAATAATACATTTGAAAAAATAAAAATACAATTAAAATGAATGATAAAGTCAAATAAAAGCATTTATTTTTCTTAATCTATATATTTTCCTTGGTACATATACATACATAAATACATACATACATACGTACATACATACACACATATACATACACACACACATACGCACACGTACTCAAAAACAAAAAACAAAAAAACAACAACAACATATACACACTTGCAGCAGCACTATCAAGGTTCTTATCAGCTATTTCAAGCATTCGCTGAGACGACGGGACAATAATTCGTTTTTAGGTTTTACAGTACCTTACACAACATGTATCTGCGCATTTCCCTAGTCACCCCGTTCACTCTGTCCAGTTTGAAATATAGTTGAATAGTGGAGACCAGAGTCTATCAAACTTGGGCTGTCTCTTGTGGAGGTCATAAGTGAGCTTTTCAAGAGGAGTAAAGTCAACAACTGGTCAATCCACATTTTAAATGTGGGGGGGGTATTAGAGGCCCACAATAGAAGAATACATTTCTTAGCAAAGTATGTAATCGTCATAAGCAAATTTTCTCTGTCAGGATCAAGAACAAAGTCCTGCTGGGCATTAAGAAGATAGATACACGGGGTCATATCAAACTGTACCTCTAGTATTTTCTGTGCAGCAGTATATACAGATTGCCAGAATCTGGCAATCTCCCTACAGCTCCAAAATACATGCATATAGGTTCCGCTTTCAGAGGTACATCTTTTACAGTTAGGAAACATATCTGTTTTCATTCTATGGAGTCTCAAAGGAGTATCATAAAATTTGTACAAAAATGTGTAATTAGATTCTTTCATTTTTACACTGGTAGAGGAGCAGTATACCCTGTCGCAAACCTCCGCCCATAACTCATCACTGATAGTCAGACCAAGGTCCTTTTCCCAGATTATTTTCAAAGGAGTAAAGGAGGAGCTTCCTTTCTCAGAAAGGAGTCTATAGATGTAAGATATTTTGCCTTTAATGGATTGTGCTGTGACAAGAAGGGTTTCAACTGAGTTCTAAACCTCCTCTTGGAGGTAAATGAGGGAATTACATGTCTAATTTGAAGATATTTTTTAAAAAAATGGGATCTTGGCACATCGAATTCACTGCAGAGCTCTTGAAAGGATTTCAGTGTAGTGGTTTTCTGATGAAATAGGTCTGAAAAGGTCCTGATTCCTAGAGTATGCCAAAGATTAAAGTTGGCATCCCTCAGGGCTTTTGGCAAGTCTGGGTTGCCTACTATAGGCAAGTGAGAACATATTTGGGAGGAAATGCCCAGGTATTTCTTACAGTCCCTCCACGCTAGTAGGGTGCTGTAAATCGCAAAGGTTTTGGCTATGTTGCCCACTTCACTAAAGTTATTAATGAATATAATTGAGCTTAAGGGCAATGAACCACAGGATTGGGCTTCTATCTGAATCCACGTTGACTCTTGTCTGTTTGTGATCCATGTTAGCATGTTGCGG
>NW_026290315.1:0-10000 GCF_023373465.1 Oncorhynchus keta
ATAATGTGGTGTCAATGTGTGTTGTTATATTTGTGTGTTGATGTGTGTAGTGTTGTTGATGATAATGTGTAATGTGTGTGTGCTCCCTACGGATAACACTGCTACTCCTACTGCTCTCTCCTCGTCCGCCCACGTGTTCTCGCACACTCGAGAGCTTCTGGTCAGCGGGGTGGTGGCACCGATCCTCATCTCTCCCAAGTGGCTCCTTTTTCTCTCTTTTCTCCCTTACCTATCTGTCTATCGCTCCTTTGAATTTTATGCTGTCATAGCACAGCCCTTTTCGCTTAACATCCTTATCATTTATCGCCCTCCAGGTTCCCTTGAGAGTTCATCAATGAGCTTGATGCCTTGATAAGCTCCTTTCCTGAGGACGGCTCACCTCTCACAGTTCTGGGCGACTTTAACCTCCCCGTCTACCTTTGACTCATTCCTCTCTGCCTCCTTCTTTCCACTCCTCTCCTCTTTTGACCTCACCCTCTCACCTTCCCCCCTACTCACAAGGCAGGCAATACGCTTGACCTCATCTTTACTAGATGCTGTCCTTCCACTAACCTCATTGCAACTCCCCTCCAAGTCTCCGACCACTACCTTGTATCCTTTTCCTCTCGCTCTCATCCAACACTTCCCACACTGCCCCTACTCGGATGGTATCGCGCCGTCCCAACCTTCGCTCTCTCCCCCTACTCTCTCTCCTCTTCCATCCTATCATCTCTCCCCTCTGCTCAAACCTTCTCCAACCTATCTCCTGATTCTGCCTCCTCAACCCTCCCTCTCCTCCTTTCTGCATCCTTTGACTCTCTATGTCCCCTATCCTCCAGGCCGGCTCGGTCCTCCCCTCCCGCTCCGTGGCTCGACTGACTCATTGCGAGCTCACAGAACAGGGCTCCGGGCAGCCGGCGGAAATGGAGGAAGCTTCGCCTCCCCTGCGGACCTGGCATCCTTTCACTCCCTCTCTCTACATTTTCCTCCTCTGTCTCTGCTGCTAAAGCCACTTTCTACCATTCTAAATTCCAAGCATCTGCCTCTAACCCTAGGAAGCTCTTTGCCACCTTCTCCTCCCTCCTGAATCCTCCTCCCCCTCCCCCCACCTCCTCCCTCTCTGCAGATGACTTCGTCAACCATTTTGAAAAGAAGGTCGACGACATCCGATCCTCGTTTGCTAAGTCAAACGACACCGCTGGTTCTGCTCACACTGCCCTACCCTGTGCTCTGACCTCTTTCTCCCCTCTCTTTCCAGATGAAATCTCGCGTCTTGTAACGGCCGGCCGCCCAACAACCTGCCCGCTTGACCCTATCCCCTCCTCTCTTCTCCAGACCATTTCCGGAGACCTTCTCCCTTACCTCACCTCGCTCATCAACTCATCCCTGACCGCTGGCTATGTCCCTTCCGTCTTCAAGAGAGCGAGAGTTGCACCCCTTCTGAAAAAACCTACACTCGATCCCTTCGATGTCAACAACTACAGACCAGTATCCCTTCTCTCTTTTCTCTCCAAAACTCTTGAGCGTGCCGTCCTTGGCCAGCTCTACCGCTATCTCTCTCAGAATGACCTTCTTGATCCAAATCAGTCAGGTTTCAAGACTAGTCACGCTTGGATTGCGTCCTACCTGACAGGTCGCTCCTACCAGGTGGCGTGGCGAGAATCTGTCTCCTCACCACGCGCTCTCACCACTGGTGTCCCCCAGGGCTCTGTTCTAGGCCCTCTCTTATTCTCGCTATACACCAAGTCACTTGGCTCTGTCATAACCTCACATGGTCTCTCCTATCATTGCTATGCAGACGACACACAATTAATCTTCTCCTTTCCCCCTTCTGATGACCAGGTGGCGATCGCATCTCTGCATGTCTGGCAGACATATCAGTGTGGATGACGGATCACCACCTCAAGCTGAACCTCAGCAAGACGGAGCTCCTCTTCCTCCCGGGAAGGACTGCCCTTTCCATGATCTCGCCATCACGGTTGACAACTCCATTGTGTCCTCCTCCCAGAGCGCTAAGAACCTTGGCGTGATCCTGGACAACACCCTGTCGTTCTCAACTAACATCAAGGCGGTGTCCCGTTCCTGTAGGTTCATGCTCTACAACATCCGCAGAGTACTGACCCTGCCTCACACAGGAAGCGGCGCAGGTCCTAATCCAGGCACTTGTCATCTCCGTCTTGATTACTGCAACTCGCTGTTGGCTGGGCTCCTGCCTGTGCCATTAAACCCCTACAACTCATCCAGAACGCCGCAGCCCGTCTGGTGTTCAACCTTCCCAAGTTCTCTCACGTCACCCCGCTCCTCCGCTCTCTCCACTGGCTTCCAGTTGAAGCTCGCATCCGCTACAAGACCATGGTGCTTGCCTACGGAGCTGTGAGGGGAACGGCACCTCAGTACCTCCAGGCTCTGATCAGGCCCTACACCCAAACAAGGGCACTGCGTTCATCCACCTCTGGCCTGCTCGCCTCCCTACCACTGAGGAAGTACAGTTCCCGCTCAGCCCAGTCAAAACTGGCTGCTCTGGCCCCAATGGTGGAACAAACTCCCTCACGACGCCAGGACAGCGGAGTCAATCACCACCTTCCGGAGACACCTGAAACCCCACCTCTTCAAGGAATACCTAGGATAGGGTAAGTAATCCTTCTCACCCCCCCCCCCCCTAAAAAGATTTAGATGCACTATTGTAAAGTGGCTGTTCCACTGGATGTCATAAGGTGTATGCACCAATTTGTAAGTCGCTCTGGACAAGAGCGTCTGCTAAATGACTTAAATGTAAATGTAATGTAAATGAGACACACAGACACCTAGTTGATTGAGTAATTTGTGAACATCTATCACACCTTGGACAATGCAAACTAGTTAATCTAATCCAGCCACTGAGTGCCGGAGGCATAGGAGCACAGTTCCATCCTTGGTTTGGGCTAGGATTAGAGTTACGGTTAGGGTCAGGTTTACTGTTATGGTTACGGTTTGGGCTAGGATTAGAGTTACGGTTAGGGTCAGGTTTACTGTTATGGTTACGGTTTGGGCTAGGATTAGAGTTACGGTTAGGGTCAGGTTTACTGTTATGGTTACGGTTTGGGCTAGGATTAGAGTTACGGTTAGGGTCAGGTTTACTGTTATGGTTACGGTTTGGGCTAGGATTAGAGTTACGGTTAGGGTCAGGTTTACTGTTATGGTTACGGTTTGGGCTAGGATTAGAGTTACGGTTAGGGTCAGGTTTACTGTTATGGTTACGGTTTGGGCTAGGATTAGAGTTACGGTTAGGGTCAGGTTTACTGTTATGGTTACGGTTTGGGCTAGGATTAGAGTTACGGTTAGGGTCAGGTTTACTGTTATGGTTACGGTTTGGGCTAGGATTAGAGTTACGGTTAGGGTCAGGTTTACTGTTAGGGTTACGGTTTGGGCTAGGGTTAGGGTTAGGGTTAGGGTCAGGTTTACTGGAAATGTTCCCTAAATTCTTGGGGGTCAGGTTTACTGTTAGGTTCTTTGGTAAAGGATTAGAGTTACGGTTAGGGTCAGGTTTAATGTATGTGACGGAATTTTGGGCACCTAGAGTTACGCCTTTACAGTGAACAATGAGGTTGTACCCTTACAGTTTTAGACAGGGTAGGGCCACTAGGCTGTATCCTTACAGTTTGGGGGCACTAGCAAATGAGGTCTGTACCCCAGTTTTGGTCTCTACTGCCAAAGGCTGTATCCTTAGGAAAAGTTTTAGACAGTGTGAGTAATGTTTATGTAGTGTCTGTTACTGGAGGTCAATGATAGATGATGTCACTGTCTCAGCTCCTGTTTTCCAGACTAAGTAAGCCAATAGGCTGTCCATCTGACAGTTTTGACAGTGAATCTTTACATACCCTTGTCAGTTTTAGACAGTAGCTCCCTTAGGTCTCCCTCCCTTACAGTTTTAGACAGTTGACCTGTTTAAAAGGCTGAAAGGTTAATGAGCTTACAGTTTTCAGACTGTAGCCAATTGGTTTAACTGTAGCCCGTTACATTTTTAGACAGGTAGGTTTAATCAATAGGGTCATCTAACTACAGGTTTTGGAAAAGCAATGATATGTTAATGGCTGTAAGTAACAAATGGTTTTTAGACAGTAGCCAATCCAGGCATTTGGTTGATTTTAGATTGTACCCGTGAATTCAGGCTGCAAATATAACACAATGGTAGTGATGGAGATTTTAGATGGTAAGAATAGGCTGTATCCTTACAGTTTTTAACAGCTATAGTATAGGCTGTATAACGCTGCTACAGTTTTAGACACTGCAATAGGCTGTACCCTTACAGTTTTAGACACTGTAGCCAATAGGCTGTACCCTTACAGTTTTAGACAGCTAGTTATAATAGGCTGTAACCTATACAGTTTATAACCTTCCACAGTAGCCAATAGGCTGTATAACACAGTTTTAGACAGTGCAATAGGCTGTATAACCTTACAGTTTTAGACAGTAGTAATGGCTGTATCCTTACAGTTTTAGACAGTAGCCAATAGGCTGTACCCTTACAGTTTTAGACAGTAGCCAATAGGCTGTATCCTTACAGTTTTAGACAGTAGCCAATAGGCTGTATCCTTACAGTTTTCTAGACAGTAGCCAATAGGCTATTACCCTATAACAGTTGCTAGACAAAGCCAATAGGTAGCAAATCTTCATACAGTTTTAGACAGTGCCAATAGGCTATTCTGCTGGATTGCTATAATGCTGCCTACCAACAAAACAGGCTTTATAACGCTTCAAACGCTGTTTATAACATCTATAACGCTGCATAAAATACACTTTATACGCTGTCTTTCTATGATAGTGTCACGCCATGACCTTAGTTATCTTTGTTTTCTTTATTATTTTGGTTGTTATTCTGACAACGGTGGTTTTGTTTTGCCTGTATCTTTCTAGGGCCATGTCAGTTTATGCTGCTTTGCTAGATTTTCTCAATCAGAGGCAGCTGTTTATTCATTAAATGATTATGGGGACCATATTTAGGCGCCATATTCCTGGGTATTTTGTGGCTATAACGTTGTTATTCTATGTTTACGCTGCCTGTTCTGCACTAGCCATATAGTGTCACGGTTTGTTTTTTTTGTTCAGTTCTTGTTCTTTAATTATAACACTGCTATAAACGCTGTTAACACTGCTATAACGCTTCTATAACGCTCTATAACACTTTATGATGGCTGATAATATAGCATACTAGTAGTCTGCTATGTGGTGTTCTATGCAGGCTAAAGATAAGACTTTTACAAATATTTTGAAGGGCTTGAATTCATATTTTTTTTTTAACGTGGTCTGTAAAACGCCATGGGCCAAATAGGCTATGACTTTATTGCATTGTGTTGTATGATGCATAATCACTTTACAAACTAAAATAACACTGCTTAACGCCATAACAGCTATAACAATGTCACTACCTCTGGCCTATTGGCATTAATGCCTATTCCTGTGTCTGTCTCAAGCTACCTACACCTCACTAACTGGGCCGGTGTTGTGTTAATAACTCTGTTCAGGAAGTGGTCCAGTTAAAATGCGCGGGGACCTACAGGTTTGTGCTCAACTGGGAGCAGGAACTCCACATTTCTGAGGCCTATGACTTATCTAAAGGCTGGGTCTAGATATCTCCCGTTAAATAGCCCAAATGAATATCAACAAATTAAAACTCTGTTCCCCTTTTGCCTCCCTGCCTGTGCACTGATCTGAACTCCTTATGACTCTCTGACCATCCCTCCTTCTTCTCCCTTGATTCATCAAACCCCAACCTTAGTTATCCCCACCTCAACACCTCAAACCCCAACCTTGTGCTCTCATCCCTCACCTCAAACCCCAACCTTGTGACTCTGCCTACCTTGTGCTCTCATCCCTCAAAAAACATGTTTTGGTTTGTTGCATCAAACCCCAACCTTGTGGACTCATCCCTCACCTCAAATCAACCTTTGATTCATCCCTACACCCCAAACCTTGTGTTCTCCCCTCAAACCCCAACCTTGTGCTCTCATCCCTCACCTCAAACCCCAACCTTGTGCTCTCATCCCCACCTCAAACCCCAACCTTGTGTTTGATTTTTCAAATCCCAACCTTGTTCTCCCTCACCTCCTCATCCCTCACCTCAACCTTTTCCTCCATTTGCTCTTCTCTCCCCATCATAACCCCTAACCTTGTGCTTCATCCCTTTCAACCCAACCTTTATCTCCCCTCTTCTCTTCTCTCTCCCCCTGGCCCCCCTCTCCCTCTCCCCTCAAACCCCTCTTTCCCTCCCCCCCTCCCCTCCCTCTCCCCTCCCCTCCCCAACCCCTCTCCCTCTCCCTCAACCCTTTCCCCCCTCCCCTTGTGCTCTCATCCCCCCTCTCCCTTGTGCTCCCTCTCCCTCCCCCTCTCCCTCTCCCTCAAACCTCCCTTGTGTTTGATTTTTCCCCCTTTCCCCCTCCCTCTCCCTCTCCTCTCCCATCTCCCTCCCTTTCCCCCTCCTCCCTCCCCTCCCCTCTCCCTCTCCCTCTCCCTCTCCCTTTCCCCTCCCTCCCCCTCTCCCTCTCCCCTCCCTCTCCCTTTCCCCCTCCCTCCCCTCTCCCCTCCCTCTCCCTCTCCTCTCCCTCCCCTCCCTTTCCCCCTCCCCTCCCCTCCCCTCCCCTCCCCTCTCCCCTCCCTCTCCCCTCCCCCTCCCTCCCCTCTCCCTCTCCCTCTCCCCTCTCCCTCTCCCCTTTCCCCCTCCCCTCCCCTCCCTCCCTCTCCCCTCCCCTCTCCCTCTCCCTCTCCCTCTCCCTCTCCCTCTCCCTTTCCCTTTCCCCCTCCCCCCTCCCTCCCTCTCCCTCTCCCTCTCCCTCTCCCTCCTCCCTTCCCCCTCCCCTCTCCCCCCCTCCCTCTCCCCTCTCCTTTCCCCCTACTCCCTCCCCTCCCCTCCCCTCCCTCTCCTCTCCCTCTCCCTCTCCCTCTCCCTCTCTCCCTCTCCCTCCCCCTCCCTCTCCCTCTCCCCTCCCCTCCCCTCCCCTCCCCCTCCCTCTCCCTCCTCCCTTTCCCCCTCTCCTCCCCTCTCCCCTCTCCCTCTCCCTCTCCCTCTCCCTCTCCCTTTCCCCCTCCCCTCCCTCCCCCTCCCCTCCCCTCTCCCCTTCCCCTCCCTCCCCTCCCCCCCCTCCCTCTCCCCTCCCCCTCCCCTCCCCCTCCCCTCCCCTCTCCCCTCCCCCCTCTCCCCTCTCCCCCTCCCCTCTCCCTCTCCCTTTCCCCCTCCCCTCCCCCTCCCCTCCCCTCCCCTCTCCCTTTCCCCCTCCCCCTCCCCCTCTCCCTCTCCCTCTCCCTTTCCCCCTACTCCTCCCCTCCCCTCCTCCCTCTGTCCCCTTCCTCGTGGCTGCGGTGACAATGCAGCATTATGGAATAAATAGTTCCATTATGCTACATTGTGCTCTGTCGTCAGGCCAACCACACTGTTATTAATGGCCCAGGCCTCCTTTGATTAAGACACATGATTTATGAAGAAACACACGCTAGTGGCACGTCTCTGTAACACACACACACATATGCACACACACATGCACTCACACACAAATCCTCGCAACCAGAGCAAGGGATCGTTCTGTTTTCATTTCATTATTTACGCTAAAACTGTATTCCAATATATTATAATGTAAGCAAGACAAAGGTTCCTAAAAGTATTAACATCTGGATTCTGTACTGTTAACGGAAAAGAACATGAAGTCTGATTAGTAGGAGAGAGATGAGGTGAGAGAGTTATCCTAGACAGATGCAGACACTCAAACCTAATGGAGACGGTAGTTCCACTTTTACGCCCAGTCACCAGAGGTCACGGCGCTGGGCCGGGGTCATTAAGGCTGCTACCCAATCAGGGACTTAACGAGCACTCGTTTGGGCATCTTTCAATTACCGTCTTACAGGCTGACCACAGAGGACCAGGTAAAAGTGTGTGTGTATGTGTGTACACGTCTGACTGTAGTGTATGGATGCATGAGTGAGAGTGTGAGGGTCATTTGACTAAACAGATGTATTCTGTGTGTGTGTGTGTGTATGTGTGTGTGTGTGTGTGTGTGTGTGTGTGTGTGTGTGTGTGTGTGTGTGTGTGTGTGTGTGTGTGTGTGTGTGTGTGTGTGTGTGTGTGTGTGTGTGTGTGTGTGTGTGTGTGTGTGTGTGTGTGTGTGTGTGAGTGTGTGTGTGTGTGTGTGTCAGGGCCCATTTATCAGTCCAGTTAACCCCTGGCAGCATGTTGTAATGTGGATGAGGGACCAGGCGGAGACCAGGCACTCGCTCTAATTAAACCACTCACCACCCCCAACGGCAGCCCCTCCCTACACACAAGAGACAACCAGTCACCCTCTCCCCTGGATTACACACCTCTGCACTGTAGACCAGCACAAGACAAGGTGAGACTGGGAGACTCGGTGGATGATGATATGGATTTAGAACTATTATTGTCTCATTGGCAACTGAAAAGGTGAACGCAATGGTTGTTTGGATTTGCCAAACAAATTTTTGCAGTATTATAATCCCAAATGTCAATGTACACTCCTTAAAGGTGTAATCCGGGATTTTTAAAAATCGGCCACCCCTCCACTTGTTTTATGTAAGACAGAGCTATGGATGCAAGGACTAACCGTACATTTTATCAAATACAGTTTGAACCATGTTTTGAAACTTAACTGTGTTTGTTTACAATTACAGTCGTGGCCAAAAGTTTTGGGAATGACACTGTAACGGCCATTGGTGGAAGAAGGTGAGGACCAAGGTGCAGCGTGCTACGTGTTCGTCATTTGAATGGTAAAGCTGAACACTATACAGCAAGCAACAAAAGCACAACTGGAACAGCTCCGTCAGGTGCGAAACACACTAAACAGAAAATAACTACCCACACCACACAGGTGGGAAAAGGCTACCCAAGTATGGTTCTCAATCAGAGACAACGATAGACAGCTGCCTCTGATTGAGAACCACACCCAGCCAAACAACACAGAAATCCAAAACATAGAAAATGAACATAGAATGCCCACCCTAGTCACACCCTGGCCTAACCAAACTAGAGAATAAAAGCCTCTCTATGGACAGACACAAATATTACTTTTCACAAAGTCTGCTGCCTCAGTTTGTATGATGGCAATTCACATATACTCCAGAATATTATGAAGTGATCAGATGAATTGCAATTAATTGCAAAGTCCCTCTTCGCCTTGCAAATGAACTGAATCCCCCAAAAACATTTCCACTGCATTTCAGCCCTGCCACAAAAAGGACCAGCTGACATCATGTCAGTGATATTCTCGTTAACACAGGTGTGAGTGTTGACGAGGACAAGGCTGGAGATCACTCTGTCATGCTGATTGAGTTAGAATAACAGACTGGAAGCTTCAAAAGGAGGGTGGTGCTTGGAGTCATTGTTCTTCCTCTGTCAATCATGGTTACCTGCAAAGAAACATGTGCCGTCTTCATTGCTTTGTACAAAAAGGGCTTCACAGGCAAAGACATTGTTGCCAGCAAGATTGCACCTAACTCAACCATTTATCGGATCATCAAGAAGGATTCAAAGGAGAGCGGTTCAATTGTTGTGAAGAAGGCTTCAGGGCACCCAAGAAAGTCCAGCAAGCGCCAGGACTGTCTCCTAAAGTAGATTCAGCTGCGTGATCAGGGAACCACCAGTACAGAGTCTGCTCAGGAATGGCAGCAGGCAGGTGTGAGTGCATCTGCACGCAAAGTCAGGCGAAGACTTTTGGAGGATGGACTGGTGTCAAGAAGGGCAGCAAAGAAGCCACTTCTCTCCAGGAAAAACATCAGGGACAGACTGATATTCTGCAAAAGGTACAGGGATTGGACTGCTGAGGACTGGGGTAAAGTCATTTTCTCTGATGAATCCCCTTTCCGATTGTTTGGGGCATCCAGTGAAAAGCTTGTCCGGAGAAGACAATGTGAGTGCTACCATCAGTCCTGTGTCATGCCAACAGTAAAGCATCCTGAGACCATTCATGTGTGGGGTTGCTTCTCAGCCAAGGGAGTGGGCTAACTCACAATTTTGCCTAAGAACACAGCCATGAAGGGTACC